>NC_064614.1:994697112-995000143 GCF_023898315.1 Schistocerca nitens | reverse complement strand
ATTCATAGCTTGTGTGGCATATCAGTCATAAACAACGGTGAACCTGTTTTGTTAATAGAAGAGTTTTGGGGTACCTTCGTTGTAAGGTAAGATATGTTTTATAATGTATGTACATATCCAACGGTACCAAAAAACAATATCAAACAAAAAGGGACCAGAATTTCTAAACCATATCTTCATTTATTTATTGCTACATATAAGTGTATACCTCAACGTCATTTTGATTCTCTTGGCCTGTTGAATACACCGCACCTCCAACACGCTGTATGATGCAGAGACGCTACACTTGATGGGCCATCAAAGTAATGTCTGTACACACAGCTTACACCAACAGGTTTCGTTCTAACGCTACATTATTCGTGGAAATAATTGTATATTGTATTAGACATGATTGCCTGCTACAGCCTTCGGTACTGTGTAGCAGAAAGAAACACTAAAATGAATATAACATCACACGAACAGGTTCAACAAACAAGTATTCATATAACAGAAAGCCTGAGTTGAGTTGTAAAGCGCATTAACACTCCAAGTTTGCGTTTTGGCTAGTAAATCCTATTACCGCAGGAAGTATAACATGCCCTTATCTGAACAAGCTACCACTTAAAATTTGTTAACTGCTTTTTTCCCCTTCAGTAGCGCGTTGTTGTCACCGGAACGTTCTGTAACGAGTAAACACGACTACGGAAGAGATTGATTCCTTACCGAAACCAAGTAGTTGGAGAGGGCGTCTCTAGACTTTCTGTGACTTCCCACCAGGGCATCTGCGGACGTATCGGTTTCATTCTGAATGCCACAAACAGAAGCGAATCTCATCTCTGAACACCACGGAATGTCATTCTACGTCCCGGTTGTTGATTGATTGGATGATTTGGGGGAGGGGACCAAACGGCGAGGTCATCGGTCCCATCGGATTAGGGACGGATGGGGAAGAAAATCAGCCGTGCCCTTTCAAAGGCACCATCGCAGCATTTTCCTGAAGCGATTTAAGGAAATCACGGAAAACCTGAATCAGGATGGCTGGATGCGGGTTTGAACCGTAGTCCTCCCGAATGCGAGTAGTCGAATGTACTAACCATCCGCCACCTCGCACCCTGGTTGTCTGTGGAGAACAACCCAAAAAAACGAACTTCTCAGATCCTTAATGGGTTCTTAAAGTCAACGCTAGTGGACGTCCTGTAATCACCAGCACAAAGTAACGTTGTGACTTGAGTGGAGGTCGACAAATTTTAACGGGGCGTGCGACATCTGCCTGGTTGCTAGCCTCAGTATAAAGAAAACAAGGTTCAGACTCAAAAATAGTCATTTGAAAAGTAGAAATTTCTCAAAAGTGATGCATCAGATAAATCGACGAAATTATAGCGCCTCAGGAAAGACATGAAACCCACCGAGGGGCTACTGTCGCGCCGGAATGGTGAGGAGTGCAGATCAAGGGTAAGCACAGACTGCCCCCGCCCCTTCCCCCATATAATAGTATGTCTAGGAAGACCTAACATTCGCAGAGTCATCTCTAACTCTCCATATTTTATGTGTTTAAAATTACTATATTTGGGGGGTATAATAGTTGTATTATTTTTGATACGTAAATTTATTAGATCGTCCTCCACGTCTCTTCGTATGACGAGGAATCCAATTCAGAATTTCCGTAGTCCATCCGCACATTTCGTTTCGAGGTATTCCCTGCCATATCCATTTCAGTTTCGTAACAGTCCGTACACGTCCGCATACGTTTCGCTGTTTTTCTCTCCTTCCTTTCGTGCCCAATATGTTTCTTTCAATTGCCCGTTGGGCAACCATCAATTTATTGACTGAGTATTTCACTTTGTGTTAAGTTGTTGCTGGCCGTTGTTATACTCTTGTTTATTTCTTTAAAGGTCCATCCGCTTGTAGTCTTCAACTGTGGTAAGCATACAAATTTGTCAACTGTTTCTGTAATGTCATGATTAACCTTTAGTGTTTTCCTAACATCAAACTGATTCTACATTATTTTGGTCTGTCTGTGATTAAGCATCACGCCTGCTGTAAAACCTGCTGTGTTCAGTTCTTGCGTGCTTTGCTGACGTTCTTCTGAATCTAAAGCAAATAAAACAATGCCATCTGCAATTCGAAGGTGGTTCAAATAAAATCCGTTCAAGTGTGTTACTTTGTTAATATTTATTGTACTTCAGAAGCAATGATAATTTAAAGAAGCAAGTGAGAAAAAGTTGGATGGGAAAAGCTTAAGATCGTAATTTATGGAGAAGTCTGGAACAATCCTATATCTAGCTCTGGATGATAAATGGGTGATGACGATGACGATAATGATCCTTGACATTAGAAATGAGGCAGTGCAAGTAGAGGTGTGGGAACCGCCAAATATAATCATATATTTGTTTATTTGCCCCTAAGGAAGAAGTCATATATCCGTCAATATACATATACTTAAACCAACGCTACGGTCGCAGGTTCGAATCCTGCCTCGGGCATGGATGTGTGTGATGTCCTTAGGTTAGTTAGGTTTAATTAGTTCTAAGTTCTAGGCGACTGATGACCACAAAAGTTAAGTCGCATAGTGCTCAGAGCCATTTGAACCGTTTGAACTTAAACCAATGTATAACTTTAAACGCGCAGATTTCCAGCAGTTACCAACTCAAGTGCGTTGCGCGTTTCGTACAGAGATGCGCGGACGCACGTAAATACCACACGGACGCACACACACAAACACACACACACACACACACACACACACACACACACACACACATAGGGTGTTTCGAAGTCTTTGCACCAAATGTATAGGGGTGATACAAGGGGCATTCACTAAGTAATGTAACACATTTTTTTCTGAAAGCAGGTTGGCCTTATTCAGGATTTCAGTACACCAATACACCATATTATTGCTCACTCTTTGGGCTACAAACCTGTTTTTCAACATAACCCCCGTTTAGCGCGACGGCGTTACGCCAGCATACTGGGAGGGTCTGTATGCCCGCTTTGTACTACTCTATTGGTCGATGTCGGAGCAGCGTCTTGCTGCATCAAAGACCTCCCCATTATTCACTTACTGTTTAGCCGGAATGCATCCTTCATTGGGCCAAACAGATGGAAGTCTGAAGGTGCGAGATACTGGGTTTGGGGTTGATGAGGAAGTACAGTCCGTTGAAGTTTTTTGAGGTCATCTTGGGTGCGCAGACTTGTGTGAGGCATTGCTTTGTCACAGAAAAGGAGAACTTCATTTGCATTTTTGTGGCAACGAAAATGCTTAAGTCCAACACTTCAAGAGTCACAGCTGTGTGCGTTCGGCTGTCATGCGGGAGATGGGACAGGTTTGCGCGACCTTGCGATGATGAGAGAAGCTTCGCCCAACGACTCAAACTGCTTTTGTTCACTGCTAGGTCTCAGTAAACATTCTGCAAGCGCCTAAGAATGCCCGTGATGCTCTGGTTTTCTGCCAAAAGAACCTCAATGGCAGCTCTCTGTCGTAATGTATCTCCGTTACATACCAATTATTCAAAAGTAGCCTTAATCGCATTTATTATTTTTATACCGCCAACCGGTATGCCCAGTTTCCTGCCGTTATGTAGACAGGAGTGACACCACCAGCAGTCGACCAATGATTTAAACGCCGAGAAGATGACCCCTACGTCGGGTTGAAACCGGTTGGCGGTATAATAATAATAAATGCGATTAAGACTGTTTTTGAATAATTAATTAATCATACTAATCGCTGCTTCATCTCCACAACCATGTTGTCTAAAAATCCATTACAGACGCCATTTTGAAGACCACGCATAGCGCCGCCATATACCGAAACTTCATGAAACTATAGGGGCTAAAGCGGGAATATTCCAAGATGTTTCGCAACAAATTCGGCATTTTTTTCAACGGAAACTAGTCGAGAAAAAAAAGAACGTATTGCGTTACTTATTGAATGCCTCTCGTAGATGACAACTTGATTTAGATACAAAATGTTCGCTGATGCTTCCCCGCGACGCCAGACGTCGTTTAGTATTCGCCGCCCCTGCGCCGAAGAGATGTCACTAAACTATCAGCGTCTACTAACCAGGTGTGCTGCATACTACCTACCGCAGCAAATTAAATGAATAATTTTCAACACGACAACCTTAAGAATCAGTGCCTTTAAGCTGAGAATGATATTTTAGACGCAAATTAGTAATCATAGCAGTTGCTGCAAAGGCATCCTGTTTCTGTGACTAAGAAACGTTGACAGAGCCAAAGTCAATACTTAGTTAAATATAAAGATCGATATGCGTATCACCAGATAACGGAATGTTTGAGCGAATGGTCCTCTAGACCCTCTTCGCCGCTGCGGCCGTTAACGAAGTTTGCCAGGTGTGCAAGGCAAGGTGCGGTAGCCCACACAAAGCCGGGCTTCGGCCGCGGGGGCCGCAGCGCACCTCGGATTCTCGCCACGTATCAGCTTCACAAGCCGAAGGCATAAAGGAATATCTAATCGCCGTCAGCCGCAACATTTACAAGCTGCTGCTAAGGCGCACGGCCGGCAACCTACTACCCATACCAGCTGTACGGGTGGACCGTGCAGAGAAACCCATGATCATTTCTTAGTGTCTGAAGAGATCAGTAACTTTATAGTCCTATGAATCAGTTCTTTTGTGTCGATGTTGACTATGAACGAATATCTGTGGATTTAACCAATGCTGTGGTCAACAGCTGAGGCTTCCATAATACTGACCATTCTAGCCATGTGAGAGCTTATGTGAACTCGATTTCCCTAAAATATTAATCACATGTTGTAGGTACCCTACCCTACATATCGTCTGAGTTTTGTTCCATACTAGCAGTTATTCCTGTCTTAACTTTCAGAAACGTTCGTGCATGTTTCTGACTTATCTTTGGCAGTACACTCTCAGAATTTTAAGAGTGATCATATCCGTGATGCACAACGTATTTTCTATCGCATCTCGTACTGGAATTTATCAATTCTGCGACGCTCTCGCTGTGCCTGAATTAAGCCCTGAATCATACAGCTCTTGTCTATTGCTTTGAATCCCAGTTAACATATGCCTTCCTCACAGCTTTCTATGTGCCGCAAAAGCTGTGGATGCCTGTCCATATTTATTTGATGCTTACGAATGAGCCCAGTGATTCACCAGCGACTTCTTAGTTAATAAACGCAGTGTATTTTTGTCTATTTAGAATTTCCCATTGTAATTGGTCCAAGTTGTGAAACATCAGTAAAATATTAAAATTTCTCTCAGCCACATACACTCCTGGAAATTGAAATAAGAACACCGTGAATTCATTGTTCCAGGAAGGGGAAACTTTATTGACACATTCCTGGGGTCAGATACATCACATGATCACACTGACAGAACCACAGGCACATAGACACAGGCAACAGAGCATTCACAATGTCGGCACTAGTACAGTGTATATCCACCTTTCGCAGCAATGCAGGCTGCTATTCTCCCATGGAGACGATCGTAGAGATGCTGGATGTAGTCCTGTGGAACGGCTTGCCATGCCATTTCCACCTGGCGCCTCAGTTGGACCAGCGTTCGTGCTGGACGTGCAGACCGCGTGAGACGACGCTTCATCCAGTCCCAAATATGCTCAATGGGGGACAGATCCGGAGATCTTGCTGGCCAGGGTAGTTGACTTACACCTTCTAGAGCACGTTGGGTGGCACGGGATACATGCGGACGTGCATTGTCCTGTTGGAACAGCAAGTTCCCTTGCCGGTCTAGGAATGGTAGAACGATGGGTTCGATGACGGTTTGGATGTACCGTGCACTATTCAGTGTCCCCTCGACGATCACCAGTGGTGTACGGCCAGTGTAGGAGATCGCTCCCCACACCATGATGCCGGGTGTTGGCCCTGTGTGCCTCGGTCGTATGCAGTCCTGATTGTGGCGCTCACCTGCACGGCGCCAAACACGCATACGACCATCATTGGCACCAAGGCACAAGCGACTCTCATCGCTGAAGACGACACGTCTCCATTCGTCCCTCCATTCACGCCTGTCGCGACACCACTGGAGGCGGGCTGCACGATGTTGGGGCGTGAGCGGAGGACGGCCTAACGGTGTGCGGGACCGTAGCCCAGCTTCATGGAGACGGTTGCGAATGGTCCTCGCCGATACCCCAGGAGCAACAGTGTCCCTAATTTGCTGGGAAGTGGCGGTGCGGTCCCCTACGGCACTGCGTAGGATCCTACGGTCTTGGCGTGCATCCGTGCGTCGCTGCGGTCCGGTCCCAGGTCGACGGGCACGTGCACCTTCCGCCGACCACTGGCGACAACATCGATGTACTGTGGAGACCTCCCGCCCCACGTGTTGAGCAATTCGGCGGTACGTCCACCCGGCCTCCCGCATGCCCACTATACGCCCTCGCTCAAAGACCGTCAACTGCACATACGGTTCACGTCCACGCTGTCGCGGCATGCTACCAGTGTTAAAGACTGCGATGGAGCTCCGTATGCCACGGCAAACTGGCTGACACTGACGGCGGCGGTGCACAAATGCTGCGCAGCTAGCGCCATTCGACGGCCAACACCGCGGTTCCTGGTGTGTCCGCTGTGCCGTGCGTATGATCATTGCTTATACAGCCCTCTCGCAGTGTCCGGAGCAAGTATGGTGGGTCTGACACACCGGTGTCAATGTGTTCTTTTTTCCATTTCCAGGAGTGTATAATTCGTGCTAAGATCGCAAGTCTCAATATGTTTTTCGAAAATAGGCTCTTATCCTCAGATAAAATTACAAGACACTTTAAAAAAGTTAGTTCTTTAACAACATAAAAAGGTAAAGGTGTTAGAGTAGGGAGTCTCCAGCATTCACCATCCAGTCCTCTTCACATCAGTTCGCATCGTTGAACCCTCACTCTTGTTTCCTTCTTCACGCTATCATCCTCCATCGGCTGGCACAATCACCTCATATCATGTGTTCTACTGTGTCTTAACAGCGAGACGTCGATCGTCGTCCTGACGTGAGTCAGCACTGCACTGGGCTGTTTCGTGTATCGTGGCACTGATGCGAAAAATATCGATTCTGTCTACAGGTGGCGACTGAACTACCAATTTCAATAAGTTTGTTTTCTTCGAGCGCACCTATGCTTATTATACAGGGTGGTCCATTGATCGTGACCGAGCCAAATATCTCACGAAATAAGCGTCAAACGAAAATAACTACAAAGAACGAAACTTGTCTAGCTTGAAGGGGGAAACCAGATGGCGCCATGGTTGGCCCGCTAGATGACGCTGCCATAGGTCAAACGGATATCAGCTGCGTTTTTTTAAAAATAGGAACCCCCATTTTTATTACATATTCGTGTAGTACGTAAAGAAATATGAATGTTTTAGTTGGGCTACATTCTTCGCTTTGTGACAAATGGCACTGTAATAGTCACAAACATATGGCTCACAATTTTAGACGAACAGTTGGTAACAAGAAGGTTTTTAAAATTAAAATCTAGAACGTAGGTACGTATGAACATTTTATTTCGGTTGTTCCAATGTGATACATGTACCTTTGTGAACTTATCATTTCTGAGAACGCATGCTCTTGCAGCGTGATTACCTGTAAATACCACATTAATGCAATAAATGCTCAAAATGATGTCCGTCAACCTCAATGCATTTGGCAATACGTGTATCGACATTCCTCTCAACAGCGAGTAGTTCGCCTTCCGTAATGTTCACACATGCACTGATAATGCGCTGACGCATGTTGGCCGGCGCACGTGGCCGTGCGGTTAAAGGCGCTGCAGTCTGGAACCGCAAGACCGCTACGGTCGCAGGTTCGAATCCTGCCTCGGGCATGGATGTTTGTGACGTCCTTAGGTCAGTTAGGTTTATCTAGTTCTAAGTTCTAGGGGACTAATGACCTCAGCAGTTGAGTCCCATAGTGCTCAGAGCCATTTTTGAACGCATGTTGTCAGGCGTTGGGGTGGATCACGATAGCAAATATTGTTCAACTTTCCCCACAGAAAGAAATCCGGGGACGTCAGATCAGGTGAACGTGCTTCGACGACCAATCCACCTGTCATGAAATATACTATTCAATACCGCTTCAACCGCACGCGAACTATGTGTCAGACATCCATCGTGTTGGAAGTACATCGCCATTCTGTCATGCAGTGAAACATCTTGTAGTAACATCGGTAGAACATTACGTAGGAAATCAGCATACATTGCACTATTTAGATTGCGATCGATAAAATGGGAGCCAATTATCCTTCCTCCCATAATGCCGCACCTTACATTATCCCGCCAAGGTCGCTGATGTTCCACTTGTCGCGACCATCGTGGATTTTCTGTTGCCCAATAGTGCATATCATGCCGGTTTACGTTACCGCTGTTGGTGAATGACGCTTCATCGCTAAATAGAACGCGTGCAAAAAATCTGCCATCGTCCCGTAATTTCTCTTGTGCCCAGTGGCAGAACTGTACACGACGTTCAAAGTCGTCTCCATGCAATTCCGCGTGCATAGAAATATGGTACGGGTGCAATCGATGTTGATGTAGCATTCTCAACACCGACGTTTTTGAGATTCCCGATTCTCGCGCAATTTGTCTGCTACTGATGTGCGGATTAGCCGCGACGACAGCTAAACACCTGCTTGGGCATCAACATTTGTTGCAGGTCGTGGTTGACGTTTCACATGTGGCTGAACGCTTCCTGTTTCCTTAAATAACGTAACTATCCGGCGAACGGTCCGGACACTTGGATGATGTCGTTCAGGATACCGAGCAGCATAGATAGCACACGCCCGTTGGGCATTTCCATCACAATAGCCATACATCAACACGATATCGACCTTTTCCGCAATTGGTAATGGCTCTGAGCACTATGGGACTTAACTTCTAAGGTCATCAGTCCCCTGGAACTTAGAACTACTTAAACCTAACTAACCTAAGGACATCACAAACATCCATGCCCGAGGCAGGATTCGAACCTGCGACCGTAGCGGTCTTGCGGTTCCAGACTGCAGCGCCTTTAACCGCACAGCCACTTCGGCCGGCCGCAATTGGTAAACGGTCCATTTTAACACGGGTAGTGTAGCACGAAGCAAATACCGTCCGCACTGGTGGAATGTTACGTTACACCACGTACTCATACGTTTGTGACTATTACAGCGCCATCTGTCACAAAGCGAAAAAAGTGGTCCAACTAAAACATTCATATTTCTTTACGTACTACACGAATATGTAATAAAAATCGGCGTTCCTATTTAAAAAAACGAAGTTGATATCCGTTTGACCTATGGCAGCGCCATGTAGCGGGCCAACCATAGCACCATCTGGTTTCCGCCTTCAAGCTAGACGAGTTTCGTTCTTTGTAGGTATTTCGTTTGATGCTTATTTCGTGAGATATTTGGCGCGGTCGCTATCAGTGGACCACCCTGTATAGTTCCAAGGTGTGAGGGAGTTAGAGACATGGCAGCGATAGGTACACTCACTATCCTCACTCAGTGCTGGTGTATCTGGTTCTGCAATCATGAGAATTCAGTACAGGAGAAAGAGGTTGGAAAGGAAGGAGTACGGGTCCAGCTGTTTATTTAACAGAGTGATCAGGGTTATGCAGATTTTTTAATTTTAATTACGTTCTGAAATTAGAATTTGTGGAAGTGTGCGGAGGCCGGAGGCAGCCTTTGTCACAAGGAGGGGCGACAGAGTGCCCAAGAACTCCAAGACATCATGGCAGGGTTTACAGAGCAGCGTCGGAAAGTTTTCAGGAAGCCAGTGCAAGAAAACAAAGCGCAGGAACTAAAGATTAGATCCAATTTGCAGGAGCAGACATCCCTCAGCAACAAGCGGATGAACGAGTCCGAGGCATGAACGACCGGGAAAAGAAAAATACTCCTCCTGAAGAGCACATTTTATGAGTGTAAGGATGAAGACTGATTTATTTCACATAGTGTTCCAGAAGAGTTTCCAATTTTCAGGAGCAGACATCCCTCAGCAACAAGCGGATGGACGAGTCCGAGGCATAAATGACCGGGAAAAGAAAAATAGTCCACCGGAACCAACGCAGAACACTAAAATTTTGAGAGGAAAATGATTAGTTAACTAGCTTGTCTTACATCGCAGGAGTCAAAAACTTTTATGGTGGGGTGTACACCGTCGAGTAGAAGAGAACATGCCGGGGCCTGACTGAGACGGAACGTGTGTCAGCTAGCAATCCACCTTAACTACACCATAAGCTGTATATTTGTTTATTTGATGTTGACTAAGTCGAAATATGTACTGTTGTGTAGGCAGTGCTTGTAATTGGTGCTTGAGAGTATATCTTGAGGGTGAAAATATCTACAGATTTAGACAGACATACGTTAATGGAACAAAGCTTACGGCGTGTCTTTCGTTATCACAGAACCAAATGTCGGTTAAGTTGGACAATGCTGAATGTCTAGTTGTGTACTGACCGAGTCTTGCTGTGCATTGTCGCTGATGATCTTCTGGTCACGAGTGTGTATCTTGCGCCTTGGAGAAACCGTGTGACTTATTGTCGGCAGATCCAGAACTATTCTGGCGGGTTCTGTTGGCTTGTCAATATTAATTAGTTTCAATCGTTTAAGCTCCTTTAATTCTGATTCTGATGTGTGCTATTGCCAGCTTTGCATAAAGGGGGTAACATGCGTACCCTAGTCTAATTGTAGGACAAAGGACCTCAAGAATATAATTGATTTCACCACGTTCGTTCGTCCTTTCTTTAGTGATGTACCGACCACTTCCGGAGTGTTGTTGTACTCATACGAAGTCCAATCAGATTTCGTGTATGGTAGCGCAGTGTAAGAAGCGACGGCATCACACGCAAGGCCAGGTACAAGAGGCCAGTGATCGAGTATGTGTGGCTGGACTCAAGTATGCAGCATCAGAAGTAGCTCTGTTGCTGTAACTGAGTCACGCACCCCTGTTAGCTCTCAGCTTACAGTGCCAGGCGGGTGGTTCTGTATTACGCTGCAGAAGTGGGTTTTCTGCGGTCGCTTTCTCTTGGTACAAACTGATGTACATACAATGTTGGAATAATTTATCTGTGAAGTTTTGCATATGGTAGGTTCTATTCTGAATGGCATAAAATTGCCAAACCATATTAAATTCGTATTCGAGGGGAGGTAAGTCATGTTCCAAGTTTATTGTACTATCAGCGCATTTAAGTAATACAAGCATCGCACTTCACGATACTCTTGGAATAAAGTACTGGCATTACTCACTCATTGTTGGTAAGGCGTGACCTATAACATTCATGTGGCGTCATTTCGCTAACAACAAGTTCTTGAAGAACACATGTGTATAGTATTTGTAATTTTCTTCGAAATGTTTGGTAACCTTGTAGTACTGTGCGTTTTTGGTTGCAGTTCATTGCCGATGCGTATTAGTCGTTTTCCCTATCAATGTTTTCAAGAGACATGAAGGAGAAATAGGCTGTATGATGTTACTGCTCCTGTTCAAACTTCTATCTCTATCTCCTGAGAGGAATCTAAAGACAGAATGGAAGAAATAAATGGTCAAAAAATTCGCAGTAAGCATGGGTTGCACAAATGAATCGCCAGCGAGTGGTAGATAGTGTGGGAAAAAGCAAATGCGGGAAAGGAGGCCCACCTACTTACATGAAACGTCGTGGACCTACGCAGAATGAAACAATGCAGCCATCTTGTAATGTGGCCATTGTCACACAGAGCGAAGTTGTGTAAAATGAACTGGTTTTCTACGATAAGTGTCGAAACGGTGTTGTTGGAACTTCAGAAGACATGATGTTATCGTTCAACGATCATATTTGAAGAGCTGATAATAAAAAGATCACAGGAGACAACAACTTATTTATATAAATTGAATGATAAATCGAGCTATGTGAACAACTGAGTTCCTTAAAAAGTAGATATTCAGCCTACGAGTTTTAACTAGACATGCACAGTGGTCCACACAGAGGTGGTAATGAACGGATACCGCAGCTGCCAGGGTCGGTCATCACTTCAGAACCGATGGATAGAATCACGTTTCGTGCAAAATTGCGCAAGCAGACGCGGACGGGTCTGAAGAACGACCTCTTACATCAAGTGGAGTCCCAGAATCACCATAAGACAATATCTAGAATGCTGCATTAAATTAACACGTAATGTGATCTAAAGTTATAATTTTGATAGTTTTACATCAGCATTAGCTTGAAAGTGAACAGCAGAAAATAGTATCCTACACATTCACATGAATGAATAAGGTGTAACCCCTGTAGTTTTAAATCTTGAAAGCAATGCGTAGTTTAGTATTAGTTGTGAGGTGTCAATTAGACGGAGGTGTCGGAAGACGGAATATTAGAACTTAACAGGCCGTCGACAACGCGATAGCCACAAACGGAGCAATAGCTCATGTTTGGTAGAATAAAGGAGCCATTTTGTAGAAACCATCCTGTGTTCACTTGAAGAGGTGAAAATGCTGAGAAATTGATTCCGTAATTGTGCGTGCTTTGCAGCTGTTTCACTCTAATCGCCATGAGTCTACACTGACCTTTTAATTACGACAACAGTCATGTTTAGATAAGTAATTCTGATCTCCTAAAATCTTCATTAATCAAAAAAATGAAAGCAGTCTGCGAACGTTGCTATTAAATAGTTTAAAGTCAAGGCTTAGCTATTAATTATTCTATCGGCGTCATTTACACTGACGAAAAAAAGCAACACAAAAAAATTAATGTAGAATAATGAAATTTCAGCAATACATTTGCCTAGGTAACATACTTGAGTGAGCCGACCTGATAGGCCAAGCGGTTCTAGGCGCTACAGTCCGGAACCGCGCGACCGCCACTGTCGCAGGTTCGAATCCTGCCTCGGGCATGGATGTGTGTGATGTCCTTAGGTTGGTTAGGTTTAAGTAGTTCTAAGTCCTAGGGGACTGATGACCTCAGCAGTTAAGTCCCATAGTGGTCAGAGCCATACTTGAGTGATTAACACTGCAAGATCTTAGCGTAACGTAAGCACGAGATACGACATTGCAAATGTGAAATACAACTACATTAACAACCGGTGTAACCGCCAGAACGTTGGCTACAAGCATGCAAACATGCGTGCATTTTGTCATAAAAAATGGTTCAAATGACTCTGAGCACTATGGGACTCAACTGCTGAGGTCATTAGTCCCCTAGAACTTAGAATTAGTTAAACCTAACTAACCTAAGGACATCACAAACATCCATGCCCGAGGCAGGATTCGAACCTGCGACCGTAGCGGTCTTGCGGTTCCAGACTGCAGCGCCTTTAACCGCACGGCCACTTCGGCCGGCCATTTTGTCATACAGATACTGGATGTCAGTTTGCGGGATGGAGTTCCATGCGTGTTGCACTTGGTCGGTCAATAGAGGGACAGTTGACGCTGTTTGTGAATGATGCTGGAGTTGTCGTCCGACGATGTGCTTGATTGAGGTTGGATCTGGTGATCGAGATGCCAAGGCAACATGTCGACAGACTGTAGATCATGTCGGGTTACAACAGCGGTATTTGGGCGAGTGTTATCCTGTTGGATAACACTCCCTGAAATGCTGTTCATTAATGGCAACACAACAGATCGGATCACCAGACTGACGTACAGATCTACAGTCAGGGTGCATGGGATAACCACTAGAGTGGTGCAACTGCAGGTGTACGTCCAGTGTGTCTAGCACGCAGACAGGTTGGTTGCAGGCCCTCAGCCGTCTACTAACCAACACACGTACGTTACTGCCAACGTGGCAGAACCAGCTTACATCGAAAAACGCAACGCACCTCCACCGAGCCCTCCAGTAAGCTTGCGCTTGACATCACGGAAGTCGCCAATGGCAGTGGCTTGGGGTCAGTGGAATGCACGCTACAGGGCTTCTGGCTCGGAGTTGTCCTTGAAGTACCCGATCTTTAACAATTCCTTGTGTCACTGTGGTGCCAACTGCCTCTCGTTTGCTGCTGCAGATGCAGTACGATGCGCCAGAGCCATGCATTGAACACTATGATCATCCCTCACGGTAGCGTCACCTGTCCGTTCTGATCCCGGTCTTCTTGCGAACGTACGTTCTCGTGTCGAGCGCTGCCACCTATCATTTACAGTATCTATATTCTTGGCAATATCGCAGAAGGAATATCCAGTTTCTCGTAGCCCTATTACATGGCCTCTTTCAAACTCAGTGAGATTCTTGACTAACATCAACTCGCCACTTCCCATCTCAAAGGAAACTAACTCTCACGACCGCTACAGCGTGTATTTAAATCAAACCTGATTTGGATCCTCATAGTGACACTATTATGCAACTGGCGCGAAATCTGAATAAACACCATGTTTCAGACTTGGAAACACACCTCCGAATATTCGTTTATGTTGTACAACTCCTTCTTGGTGTTACGATTTTTTTTTGCCGTCAGTGTATTTCAGTCGCAGTATTAAACGTCAACTTGATACGTGATACTTAGAGTAAGCTGTCATAATCACGAACTGTGGCTTCACTGTAAACTGTACATTTAATCAAAAAAAGGGTCATTCAGTACAAATTCATGCCATTAACTTCTGTGATTGTTCTAAAGGACATAATTAGAACACCGAATTATTTGCATAAATGAGTTTACATTTCAAGTGCCTATCGGTTTACAATACCGTTCATGTTAAAACACGACTCTTCCTCCACTAAGGGCTGCTTTTCTACGAAGATGAATTGTGACTCTCGAAGGAAGCCTTTGCCTCTTGGAAGAAGAAACCTAAGAGCTTCGGAGAGTTTTTCGATTTTATACTTCGGCCACTGAATAATGAACTTCTTCTCTTGAGTTTCAACAGCATCCATTAAAGTGTGAGACAGTATTCAGCTGTTATCGCTGGAAGTAACCTGTATAGTGAACTTGTACGTAGAGCAGCTAGTTTATCATACTAATGGATACCATCAAAATATTACATTAAAATTACATTAAAGAAAACTTTGAAGGAAAAACGCATTATAATGTCTCAAATTACACATTTGCAAGTCGATGATCGAAAGCTGCCCATTGGTTTTCTGTTTAGGGTTTTCCTTCGAAGATGTTCTTTTTGAAGTCCTTATCTCAAAAAAACTCCTCAGTCAGTTTAGTTTTTCCCTTTTCTGTATCGTGTTAATCAATGCACTGTTTACATTTGTTTCTATTAGAACTTGTTCGTAGGCTTATATTTCGTCCAGGATGTTTTGATGACTCACCTCCATATCCAAATTTATATTGGCTCCTACTGTTTCCTCACGGATAACCCTCCATAACAATGTATTAAACAGCCATTTTTTTCATATCTGTCTTACTCATGTATCTGTCTTACTCATGAATTAATTTGTGTGGTAAAAAATTCTGATATTGCTGAACATTTGTTCAATTTCCTCATTCGTCGGAGTGCTGTTCTCAACAGTTAATGTTCTACCCAAATGGGAGAGTTAATTGATTTGCTCCAGAGTAGTATTTCCTATATTAATATTTGATCTTATGTGATTTTAACCTTTCCCAGAGAAACGTTTGTTCTTATTTGCCTGTCCAGCTCAGGCACCGAAGAAGCTTTTCTTTTGTTTGTTTTTATCATGAGCTTTTGACATATCAAGGCCTAGTAAAACTTCTACGTAAAAAAATCTCATTTTCTTAATTGAATATGCGAAAACTAAAATTCAGTGCGTGTATTTGTTTGATTAATATTCCATAATTTTTATTACAGATGTGGAGAACTGCACTTGAAAATAACAAGAATTTGACACTCAATATCATCCCAAATTTCATCCATAGGAACACTGTCAACTTCGGCATGTGCGTGGCGTTGAACGTGTAGGGGAAAGTAAACACGGTATAGACAGTGGGGAAACTAGTTTCTGAAGGTCAGCTATTGATATGGAGTGAACCAAAGTTTCGGAGGTGGTAGCACGGTCCAAAACAACAACAAAATGTCCAGCAAACACAGGCTGTAGAATGCATTCCTTAAGAGCTACACTATGTGATCAACAGTATCAGGACACCTGGCTGAAAATGACTTACAAGTTCGTGGCTCCCTCAATCGGTAATTCTGGAATTCAGTGTGGTGTTGGCCCACCCTTAGTCTTGATGGCAGCTTCCATTCTCGCAGGCATACGTTCAATCAGATGCTGGAAGGCTTCTTGGGGAATGGCAGTCCAATCTTCATGGAGTGCTGCACTGAGGAGAGGTATCGCTGTCGGTATCGATGTCGGTCGGTGAGATCTGGCGCGAAGTCGGCGTTCCAAAACATAGGATTAGGTCAGGACTCTGTGCAAATGGCTCTGAGCACTATGCGACTTAACTTCTGAGGTCATCAGTCGCCTAGAACTTAGAAATAATTAAACCTAACTAACCTAAGGACATCACACACATCCATGCCCGAGGCAGGATTAGAACCTGCGACCGTAGCGGTAGGACTCTGTGCAGGCCTGTCCATTACGGGGATGTTATTATCGTGTAACCACTCCGCCACAGGCCGTGCATTATGAATAAGTGCTCGATTGTGTTGCAAGATGCAGTCGCTGTCTCCGAATGCTCTTCAACAGTGGGAAGCAAGGAGGTGCTTAAAACATCAATGTAGGCCTGTGCTGTGATAGTGCCATGCAAAACAACAAGGGATGCAAGCATTCTCCATGAAAAACATGACCACCGCCTCCGAATTTTACCGTTGACACTACACACGCTGGCAGATTACGTTCAGCGGCTATTCGCCCTATCCACCCCATGCTATCGGATCGCCACATTATGTACTCCACACAACGTTTTTCCACTGTTCAGTTGTCCAATGTTTACGCTCCTTACACCTGGCTAGGCGTCGTTTGGCATTTACCGGCGTGATGTGTGGCTTATGAGCAGCCGCTCGACCACGAAATCCAAGTTTTCTCAGCTCCCGCCTATCTGTCATAGTACTTGCAGTGTATCCTGATGCAGTTTGGAATTCCTGTGTGATGGTCTGGATAGATGTCTGCCTATTACACATTACGACCCTTTTCAACTGTCGGCGGTCTCTGTCAGTCAACAAACGAGGTCGGCCTGCAGGCTTTTGTGCTGCATGTTTCCACTTCACTATCACATCGGAAACAGTGGTCCTAGGGATGTTTAAGAGTGTGAAAATCTCACGTACAAACGTATGACAGAAGTGACACCCAATCACATGACCACGTTCGAAGTCCGTGAGTTCCGCGGAGCGCCCCATACTGCTCTCTCACAGTGTCTAATGACTACTGAGGTCGCTGATATCGAGTACCTGGCAATAGGTGGCAGCAAAATGCACCTAATATAAAAAACTTATATATTTGGGGATATCCGGATACTTTTGATCACATAGTGTATGAGCACATGTTCATCTTTGCTACGGTGAGACAGTGCGGTTAGAAGCAATTTTTAAATAACCATTTGTCTGTCTGCGTATCCTCTGTTACATCATTTGCTATTGTTGACGCGCGTCGCTGTTCTTTCAGTGTTCAACAGTCTTTCTTGTGATAGCACATGTTTATTTTGGTGCATTATTTCATAGCGATTGTCTGTTCTACAAACTGAAAATGTTACGGAGAAGAGGACTACAGGTTGAGAAGATAAGGGAATTGTTGGAGCAGTCTTCTGATCCTGAAAATCTACCCGGTGAATTTGAAATTTCCAATGATGATGATGATGAGACAGACGTCGCTGAAAACTCAGAACAACACGAAGATGATCATAATTATTGAAGAATCCCTGTACTGAGAAAAAGAAGAACAATTTAGCGCAAATTCCGTTGAGTGTGATTTTTTGCTTTCTCGTAATGGGAATGAAACATGGTCTACAGATCCTCAGGCTGGAACTTCTGTCAGACGGAGCAAAAAGGATGTATTGAAAGAAGACCAGAGACTTACTAGGTATTCGATTAGGAACTGTGATTATGAAGACTCTTGTTTTATGTAGTTCTTTCGTGTACACCTTGCTGAGAAAGTGAGTATGTGAACCAACAAGGAAAGTAGAATTGTTTACAAGGACTGGGTGGATATAGATTTGCATAAAATGAAGAAGTTTCTTGGTATTCTGATACTGGCTGGTGTTTACAAGTAAAGAAATGAAGATATCATTGAGTTTAGGAATGTTGAGAATGGCTATCCACTATTCAGGAAATAATGTTTCGCACTCGCTTCTGTACTATTCTGAGGGCGTTGCGCACTGCAAAAAGTATCCTACGACTTTCACATGCCGGCAACGAGTTAAAAAATGGCTCTGAGCACTATGGGACTCAACTGCTGAGGTCATTAGTCCCCTAGAACTTAGAACTAGTTAAACCTAACTAACCTAAGGACATCACAAACATCCATGCCCGAGGCAGGATTCGAACCTGCGACCGTAGCGGTCTTGCGGTTCCAGACTGCAGCGCCTTTAACCGCACGGCCACTTCGGCCGGCCAGGCAACGAGTTATACATAATGCTGGTGACTACTTTGAAAGTCAGTAAAACGTTGAAATACGTATCTATTTTGTACGAGCTTTAAATAAATAGTTGCCACTATTAAAGTTCCAACCCTCGTACCTTCCCTAAACCGGCCTTGATAAGTTATTTTGCTGCTTAAATAACAAAACTCATCTACTTCTTTTAGTGTGTCACTTTCTAATCGAATTCCCTCTGCATCGCCTGATTCACTTCGACCCCATCCCACTATCCCTGTTTTATGTGTATTGCCGTTCATTTTATAAGTTCCTTTCAAGATGTTATCCATTCCATTCAGCTTCTTTCCCACGTCATCAAATCGCATAATTTTTCCTTCTGCTCCGTGATATTTAATTCCCTTTCCAAATTTCTCCTTGGTTTCTTCCACAGCTTGCTCAATGTACAGACTGAGTAGCATCGGGGATAGGCTACAACCCTGTCTCACTCCCTTCTTAATTATGGTTTCCCTTTCGTGTCTTTCGAAGTCGAAATCTGATTTCTTTATAACTTGTAAGCAACTTTTCGATCCCTGTATTTTATCCTGAATACACTTCGTAAAAACTGTTTTCAGAAAGACTTGCTGTGTGAGCTGTTATGTGTAACTTCTTTGATGCAGTTTCTCTTTCTGTGCCTTTGGGAGTAGCTGATTTTTAATATTCGAATGTATTGTTCCTTTTCCAGCAATCGTATACATCTCATGGCAACGTACTTGTACTATAAATTAAATTCGAAATAGGAAGCGCACCCCCCCCCCCCCCCAGATTGTGATATGCGCTCAGCTAAAACCCTACTGTAGGATCTCGTATCTCGTTAAATATTAGTTATGTGCTTTAATAAATGTACATTATGTTAGAGTTAATGTCTCTTTGATGTTGTTATTATGATCGTGACTGATGACATTACGAGATACGAGAACAATTTGCTTTCTCCAAAACCTCGTCACTGGCCGGCGGCTTACTGCCACTATGTGGAAACCCGAGGGGATTAGTAAAGACAGAAAATAATTAAGAAGAAGCTTTTTTTCAACTTTTTGGCATATTTTTCATTCTTCTTTAGAGCACTATAAATTGTCGATTGCCAACATGCACTCATATACGCTACTTTTAGATCTATGTATTGAATACGCTAGAAACCGCAGTAATAATTAATCATGTAATGCTTCCTTAAAACAACGGCAGAACTTATTATAAGAACCGTTAATTTGCTACGAATAATTATCCAGAACTAATCTCTGATAGTGTCTGCGCCTTTGCGGAGAGGAAGACAATTGCGCGATCAAAGAGTAAAAAAACATGTACATCGCGGCCTTGCAAATAATTTCAGACGACAGCGTGTAATAATATATTGCAGTAAAATAACTTTTCCTGCGTTAGAGTCCTTAAAATACAGATGAGATGTTATAAGGAGTAGTTGAGTGGTACCTAGTAATGTACTCGTACATTCTGCATGGGACATAATTTAACACAGCAGAACAGCTAACGGCGCGCAGCACGTGGCACCATGAATTCATAAAATCTCATTTTCTTGTAAATTGAAGCAGCTGTAAGCATAATTCTCAAATTAAAAATAATTTCATACTATTGGGGACATTTCATATGCAGCTGTTTAGCAGTTAATCTGTGCCAAAAGCACATGCCAAATTATCTTTGGAAGATCGTTACAGTCTACACGCGATAAAGCAAGAAAAATAAAAGCGTTTTCTAAGAAAGAGATTATTACCGGATATACAATAAGTATAATCATTAGACCCCAGTTTTAAGTACAAATGTCTGAAATTAATCGCGATCCAAAGTAAGACACATGAAATCAAAAGGTTGTAATTTTTTTGAGAGAAAACATTAATCATTGGTTACAGAAAACGCCGCTAGAAACAACTATAACTTAAAGAGAGCAAAGAAAAAAAAATGGAAGTGAAGATCGTTTTGTTTCAAGCAAAAGATGATCTTTTTTCGGAGTAGTCCAGTTTTATATCAATGTACTTGGTCAAATATTTTTTTCTGTGAAGGTAATACATCGCGGAATTGAGATTCTGGATTTGTAAGATACCCATATATAATTGTCACAATCACTTCATTGACATCAAAACGATCTTCAACCACCAATTTTTTTTAGAAAAGAAATTAAGAAAAGGTAGTGATTGCCAAATCTGGTGAATGAAATGATTCTTCCAATAATTCATAAAACAGATCTTTCAGATTTTTAGTTATTAAAAATGGTTGAGAATACTGAAAGAATGCAATAGTCATTAATTACACTGGGCAACAAAAAAATAATTTTCGAATGTTTCTAGCACTTCATGAGGCAATTCCTACTAATTTTGGGTTGAGAAAAACAAATATGACAATGAAGAATTTTTATTAGCTCTAGTTTCTATGATATACACAAGGTGGAAGTAATACATATTAACGAATTGAGAGAAAAAGGATACATTTTAATTACATACTTGCTAGCAACAATAAAAGTGCATTTGATTTTTTAACTGGTAATTAAATGCTAAGAGTTCTAAATTGCTGGAAAGAATCATGTGGTGGCTTATTGACTTCGTCGTCTTTTAGCTTGCCTCTTGTAATGGAGTTCCGAAGAATCCCTACACAATGACCAACAGTAATCCGCAAGCATTACTTCATGCCAACGGCCCTGATATCTTTGTTCCATAACAGAAATGTCCTGATGGAATCTCTCATCTTGTTCATCACTAACAGCTCCACAACTAGGAGGGAAAAAGTCTAGGTGGGAGTGGAGAAAATGGATCTTAAGTTTCATATTGCATCCAAGGTTACAGTGTTTTTGCAGGAGCACTGCAACCAAATGCTTGTAGCTGTCATCGCTTTTGTTTCCTAAAAATCCATGAACAACACCCTTGAAGGCTTCCCAAGCTTCCTTTTCTTTCCCTTCCAAAACTTGGTCAAATGCAGGATCCTTTACAAGTTCTCTTATTTGTGGTCCGACAAAAATGCCTTCCTTAACTTTTGCATGACTTAATTTCGAAAATTTCTCTCTTATGTACTTGAAGACCCGTCCTTCTCGGTTCATAGCTTTGACAAAGTTTTTCATCAGACCCAGCTTAATATGTAGGGATGGAAGAAGAACGTCTTTTGGGTCCACAAGAGGCTGGGAAACGACATTTTTCTCTCTAGGGTGAAGATTTATTGCAGGCCAGTCTTCTTTAATAGAATGCAATTTCCTATCTCTACTGTCCCACATACATAAGAAGCAGCAATGCTTTGTGTAACCAAGTTGTATTCCTAAGAGTATGGCAATGACTTTTAGATCACCACAGATTTTCCATTTGTGTTCATGATATTTAATTGAGCCCAAGAGAGCTGTCATATTTGCATATATCTCCTTCATGTGAACAGCATGACCAACAGGAATAGATGAAGGAAGGTTCCCGTTGTGAAGTAACACAGCTTTCAAACTAAGCTTGGAGAAGTCTATGAATAGCCTCCATTCTGTTGGATCATGGCTCAAATTCAAAGATTTCATCAAGCCATTAATGTCGCAGCAAACATCAAGATCATTTTTCTTCTCAAAAGAGGGAAGCAGTTCCATGTGACGTTTTCTGTACTGTGAGATTCTCATATCACTTTGGAGAAGATTCCATTCCTGTAGTAGAGACCCAAGAATTTCTGCATTCTCCTTTGACAGGCCAAGGTCTCTAGTGATATCACTCAATTCCGCTTGACTCAGTCTGTGCGGTTTATCATCTTTCCCCTCAAAATCAGGGTCATGGGATGTGGAAGGCTTGTTTGGTTCTTCTTGTTCCACACTGTCTTCATTTTCTACTTCAAACACACAATTTTCGGGTGAAGTAGGAACTGGTAAACTATCCGAATGTGGAATGGGTCGAATAGCAAATGGAAGATTCGGGTACTGAACTGTTCTTCTTTTCTTCATAGACAATCCTGCCTTTATAGGCGGAGTCAGTTAGAAATAGAAGTCATCTGTATGGTTTGTAGGCTCCCGCCAAATCACAGGCACAGCGAAAGCCAGAGATCGTTTCTTCTTTTTCAGCCATTCTCGCAGTGTAACTCAACATGCGTTGCAACATATATGTGGAGCCCAAGACATATCCTGGTCCCCTACTTTCATACCGAAATAATACTGATAGGCAGTCTTTACAAGAGGCGTCAGACTGCGTTTCTGTGAGGAAAATGTTATTTCACCACAAATATAACAAAAGTTATTTACCATATTTACACATTTTCGTGGCATTTTTACAACTTTTACACTAAAAAAGCACTCACGAGCCAGAAATTTTGCATTAATTTGAGTAGAAACTACATGTAATTCACAGTCACAGCAATGGTATCTATGTTTATGACTTACAAACAGCTGAAGAGCATTTGTGTTTTGTTAATTGACAGGTGTGCCAACTCCCAAAAAAAACCAAATTTTAAATCTTCACTCTAAAAATTAAATGTCACTTTATCTTCAAAACAAGAGCTAACCTGTCATTTTTATGGTGATTTTTGAATTCAGCAGATGGAAATACATGTAAATTTACTATTTTTAAGCCCGAATTGAATTTAATTGATGAAAGGAGAAAATATAAAAATGCAGTAAATGAAGCAGGCAAAAAGGAATACAAACGTCTCAAAAATGAGATCGACAGGAAGTGCAAAATGGCTAAGCAGGGATGGCTAAAGGACAAATGTAAGGATGTAGAGGCTTGTCTCACTAGGGGTAAGATAGATACTGCCTACAGGAAAATTAAAGAGACCTTTGGAGAGAAGAGAGCCACTTGTATGAATATCAAGAGCTCAGATGGAAACCCAGTTCTAAGCAAAGAAGGGAAGGTAGAAAGGTGGAAGGAGTATATAGAGGGTTTATACAAGGGAGATGTACTTGAGGACAATATTATGGAAATGGAAGAGGATGTAGATGAAGACGAAATGGGAGATAAGATACTGCGTGAAGAGTTTGACAGAGCACTGAAAGACCTGAGTCGAAACAAGGCCCCGGGAGTAGACAACATTCCACTAGAACTACTGATGGCCTCGGGAGAGCCAGTCATGACAAAACTCTACCATCTGGTGAGCACGATGTATGAGACAGGCGAAATACCCTCAGACTTCAAGAAGAATATAATAATTCCAATCCCAAAGAAAGCAGGTGTTGACAGATGTGAAAATTACCGAACTATCAGTTTAATAAGTCACAGCTGCAAAATACTAACGCGAATTCTTTACAGACGAATGGAAAAACTGGTAGAAGCTGACCTCGGGGAAGATCAGTTTGGATTCCGTAGGAATGTTGGAACACGTGAGGCAATACTGACCTTGCGACTTATCTTGGAAGAAGGATTAAGAAAAGGCAAACCTACGTTTCTAGCATTTGTAGACTTAGAGAAAGCTTTTGACAATGTTGACTGGAATACTCTCTTTCAAATTCTGAAGGTGGCAGGGGTAAAATACAGGGAGCGAAAGGCTATTTACAATTTGTACAGAAACCAGATGGCAGTTATAAGAGTCGAGGGGCATGAAAGGGAAGCAGTGGTTGGGAAAGGAGTGAGACAGGGTTGTAGCCTCTCCCCGATGTTATTCAATCTGTATATTGAGCAAGCAGTAAAGGAAACAAAAGAAAAATTCGGAGTAGGTATTAAAATTCATGGAGAAGAAGTAAAAACTTTGAGGTTCGCCGATGACATTGTAATTCTGTCAGAGACAGCAAAGGACTTGGAAGAGCAGTTGAACGGAATGGACAGTGTCTTGAAAGGAGGATATAAGATGAACATCAACAAAAGCAAAACGAGGATAATGGAATGTAGTCAAATTAAGTCGGGTGATGTTGAGGGAATTAGATTAGGAAATGAGACACTTAAAGTAGTAAAGGAGTTTTGCTATTTAGGGAGTAAAATAACCGATGATGGTCGAAGTAGAGAGGATATAAAATGTAGACTGGCAATGGCAAGGAAAGCGTTTCTCAAGAAGAGAAATTTGCTAACATCGAGTATAGATTTAAGTGTCAGGAAGTCGTTTCTGAAAATATTTGTATGGAGTGTAGCCATGTATGGAAGTGAGACATGGACGATAATTAGTTTGGACAAGAAGAGAATAGAAGCTTTCGAAATGTGGTGCTACAGAAGAATGCTGAAGATAAGGTGGGTAGATCACGTAACTAATGAGGAGGTATTGAATAGGATTGGGGAGAAGAGAAGTTTGTGGCACAACTTGACTAGAAGAAGGGATCGGTTGGTAGGACATGTTTTGAGGCATCAAGGGATCACAAATTTAGCATTGGAGGGCAGCGTGGAGGGTAAAAATCGTAGAGGGAGACCAAGAGATCAATACACTAAGCAGATTCAGCAGGATGTAGGTTGCAGTAGGTACTGGGAGATGAAGAAGCTTGCACAGGATAGAGTAGCATGGAGAGCTGCATCAAACCAGTCTCAGGACTGAAGACCACAACAACAACAAGCCCGAAATATTTTCATTGTTGCCCAATGTTATTTTTGTAACTCAGACCTCGGTGAGCATATAAGATAGAAATGAGGCTGTCGTGGAGGCAACGAAACAGTTAATATTGCATCGTCATGATAAATCAACCAATCTTGAATATTTATAGATGTGTCAGTGAAACCATTACCATCTTGGAGGACGTAACTCCCCACTGAAAAAACTATTCGTGCTGTTGAATGAACACGCTTACCAAAAATTATTTCGTGGGTATTATAACTCAGTTTTACTACTGCCGAAACCACAGGACCACTTAAATCAACGACATGACCGCCAAAATCATTATGCAAACTCGATTATACTTCACAGTCTGGATTGTATACTCCTTACTGTTCTCCACATTTAAATATGCCTTGCTACACGGAACAGTGTAGAAGCACACATTGCGGCTCCCATTACGTGTTTCCCTTAATCCAGTTTTGTGCTGCGCGCACCACCAGCCCTGTCCTTATACATCGCGTTCAATTTACGTTTGGCAATACCAATTTTACCGTGCAGAGCCGTATCATGTTCCGTTTAAGCAATTCCACATTAATTGAAACCGTCTTCTGCAAACGCATATTGAGCCTGGCAGTGTGTCTCGAATGGTCTTCTTATTATAATCCCCTTTGTGTAACTTTGTGTTGTATTCCACATTTATACACTGAAGATCCAAAGAAACTGGTACACCTAACATCATTTAGGGACCCCGCGATAACGCAGAAGTGCCGCAACACGACGTGGCATGGACTCCAGTAATGTCTGAAGTAGTGCTGGATGGCACTGACACTACGAATCCTTCAGGGCTGTCCATAAATCAGTAAGAGTACGAGGGGGTGGAAATCTCTCCTGAACAGCACGTTGCAAGGCATCCCACATATGGTCAATAATATTCGTGTCTGGGGAGTTCGGTGCGCAGCGGAAGTGTTTAATCTCAGACGAATGTTCCTGGAGCCACTCTGTAGCAATTCTGGACATGTGGAGTGTCGCATTGTCCTGCTGGAATTTCCAAAGTCAGTCGGAACGCACAATGGACATGAATGAATACAGGTGATCAGACAGGATACTTACGTACGTGACACCTGTCAGAGTCGTATCTAGGCGTATCAGGGGTCCCATATCACTCGAACTACACACGTCCCACACCATTACAGAGCCTCTAACAGCTTGAACAGTGACCTGCTGACAAGCAGGGTCCATGGGATCATGAGATTGTCTCCTTACCAGTACACATCCATCCACACTGCACAATTTGAACGAGAATCTTCCGACCAGGCAACGTGTTTGCAGTCACCAACAGTCCAATGTCGGTGTTGACCGACCCAGGCGAGGCGTAAAGCTTTGTGTCGTGCAGTCATCAAGGGTACACGAGTGGGCCTTAGGCTCCGAAAGCCCGTATCGATGATGTTTCGTTGAATGGTTCGCACTCTGATCCTTGTTGATGGCCCAGCATTGAAATCTTTAGCAATCTGCGGAAGGGCTGCCCTTTTATCACGTTGAACGATTCTCTTCAGTTATCGTTGGTCCCGTTGTTGCAGGATCTTTTCCCGACTGCAGCGATGTCGGAGATTTGATGTTTTACCGAATTCTTGATATTCACGGTACACTCGTGAAATGGTCGTGGGGGAAAATTCCCACTTCATCGCCACCTCGGAGATGCTATGTCCCATCGCTCGTGCGCCGACCATAACACCACGTTCAAACTCACTTAAATCTTGATAATCTGCCATTTTAGCAGCAGTAACCGACCTAAGCAGCAGTAACCGACCTAACAACTGTACTAGACATTTGTTGCCTTCTGTAGGCATTGCCGACCGCAGTGCTGTATTCTGCCTGTTTTCATACACTATACTTCAATATGCATGCCTATACAAATTCTCGCCAAAGAAATTAATCAAATTGGTCCAAATGGCTCTGAGCACTATGTGACTTTACTTCTGAGGTCATCAGTCCCCTAGACCTTAGAACTACTTAAACCAAACTAACCTAAGGACATCACACACACCCACGCCCAAGGCCGGATTCGAACCTCCAACCGTAGCGGTCGTGCGGTTCCAGACTGTAGCGCCTAGAACCGCTCGGCCACACCGGCCGGCAGAAGTTAATCCATGAACTTTATATGGCATCATAGCACTGTGTATAATAGTTCGAGTTAACCGCTGTAGTTTTCGTTTTTTCTCACGGGCGTTTCTCCAGCACCGGCACCTGTTCACAAATGGTTCAAATGGCTCTGAGCACTATGGGAATTAACTTCTGAGGTCATCAGTCCCCTAGAACTTAGAACTACTTAAACCTAACTAACCTAAGGACATCACACATCCATGCCCGAGGCAGGATTCGAACCTGCGACCGTAGCGATCGCGCGGTTCCAGATTGAAGTGCCTAGAACCGCTCGGTCACTCCGGCCGGCCCGGCACCTGTTATTTGCCTTCATTTGACATCTATCAGACACAACATGAAGTTAACACAGTAGCATAATGGTCCCATACATGTTATATATTTCTAGACATTTTGCAACAGAATGAGGAAAGACAACACCATGCCTGTGTGCAACACATTAACCAGTAAGAAGGGCTGTACACTAAGTGTTTCAGCCAGGGCGATTTCATTATTTTGCGCAGGTCTTGTTACGGGTGGAAGTTGAACACTTTACTGAGGACATTGGGCTCTATATGTAACAGGTACGCAAACATAACGAGATTAATACAGGACGTATGATAGAATGAACTGGTATGGAGCCGCAAAGTAATCGAAATTGAGAGGATAGTAAAGAAAAGAAAATTGGCTCTGAATTATTTATGTGAAAGCTCTTACAGCTTGATAAATAAAACAAACGTTATTAGCGTTCTACATCTGTATTCTTCATGTCTACGTACTGGTAGCCCTCTGCCGCTACAGGGTCCGAATTGTAGGGTCTAACAAGGCGGTATGCACTGTACATCCTTTCCTTCAGCATGGCAATCCGAGATAACACAAGAGCGTTTTGACATTTGCAACAATCCGACGACTTGGGTTTACTTTCAACGATCATCCTCCATAGAGTCCCAACTTGTCCCCATCCGATTTTCATCTGTTTCCAAAACTTTGATAGTGATGAAGCGTTGCAGCGGAGGTAAGGTTGTTGTTTCGTCAACAAAGTCAAACACTCTACAGCGACAGTATCAACAAACTGGCCTTCCGTTAGGAGAAATGTTTTGGTCACGAAGGTGACTGTATTGAGAAATAAATACACTACTGGCCATTAAAACTGCTACACCACGAAGATGACGTCCTACAGACGCGAAATTTAACCGGCAGGAAGAAGATGCTGTGATATGCAAATTATTAGCTTTTCAGAGCATTCACATAAGGTTGGCGCCGGTGGCGACACCTACAACTTGCTGACATGAGGAAAGTTTCCAACCGATTTCTCATACACAAACATCATTTGACCGGCGTTCCCTGGTGAAACGTTGTTGTGATGCCTCGTGTAAGGAGGAGAAATGCGTACTATCACGTTTCCGACTTTGATAAATGTCGAATTGTAGCCTATAGCGATTGCGGTTTATCGTATCGCGACATTGCTGCTCGCGATAGTCGAGATCCAATGACTGTTATCAGAATATGGAATCGGTCGGTTCAAGAGGGTAATACGGAACGCCGTGCTAGATCCCAACGGCCTCGTATCACTAGCAGTCGAGATGACAGGCATCTTATCCGCATAGCTGTAACGGATCGAGCAGCCACGTCTCGATCCCTGAGTCAACAGATGGGGACCTTTGCAGGACAACAACCATCTGCACGAACATTTCGACAACGTTTGCAGCAGCATGGACTATCAGCTCGGAGACCATGGCTGCGGTTACCCTTGACGCTGCATCACAGACAGGAGCACCTGTGATTGTGTACTCAACGACGAACCTGGCTGCACGAATGGCAAAACGTCATTTTTTCGGATGAATCCAGTCTCTGTTTACAGCATCATGGTGGTCGCATCCGTGTTTGGCGACATCGCGGTGAGCGCACATTGGAAGCATGTATTCGTCATCGCCATACTGGCGTATCACCCGGCGTGATGGTATGGGGTGCCATTGGTTACACTTCTCGGTCACCTCCTGTTCGCACTGACGGCACTTTGAACAGTGGACGTTACATTTCCGAGTGTTACAGCCCGTGGCTCTACCCTTGATTCGATCCTTGCGAAACCCTACATTTCAGCAGGATAATGCACGACCGCATGTTGCAGGTCCTGTACTGGCCTTTCTGGATACAGAAAATGTTCGACTGCTGCCCTGGCCAGCACATTCTCCAGATCTCTCACCAATTGAAAACGTCTGGTCAATGGTGGCCGAGCAACTGGCTCGTCACAATACGCCAGTCACTACTCTTGATGAACTGTGGTATCGTGTTGAAGCTGCATGGGCATCTGTACTTGTACACCCCATCCAAGCTGTGTTTGACTCAATGTCCAGGCGTATCAAGGCCGTTATTACGACCAGAGGTGGTTGTTGTGGGTTGTGATTTCTTAGGATCTATTCACCCAAATTGCGTGAAAATGTAATCACATGTCAGTTCTAGTATAATACAGGGTGATTCAAAAAGAATACCACAACTTTAGGAATTTAAAACTCTGCAACGACAAAAGGCAGAGCTAAGCACTATCTGTCGCCGAATTAAGGGAGCTATAAAGTTTCATTTAGTTGTACATTTGTTCGCTTGAGGCGCTGTTGACTAGGCGTCAGCGTCAGTTGATGCTAAGATGGCGACCGCTCAACAGAAAGCTTTTTGTGTTATTGAGTACGGCAGAAGTGAATCGACGACAGTTGTTCAGCGTGCATTTCGAACGATGTATGGTGTTAAACCTCCTGATAGGTGGTGTATTAAACGTTGGTATAAACAGTTTACAGAGAATGGGTGTTTGTGCAAGGGGAAAAGTTCTGGACGGCCGAGAACGAGTGATGAAAATGTAGCACGCACTCCGCAAGCATTTGTTCGCAGCCCAGGAAAATCGACTCGCAGAGCTAGGAGAGAGCTGCAAATTCCACAATCAACTGTATGGAGAGTTCTACGAAAAAGGTTAGTTATGAAACCTGAACGTCAACTACCCGAGGTGATGGATCGGCCGCCAGGCAGCCCGTGACAGAGCACTTCATCACTGGCCTCCAAGAAGCCCTGATCTTACCCCCTGCGATTTTTTCTTATTGGGGTATGTTAAGGATATGGTGTTTAGGCCACCTCTCCCAGCCACCATTGGTGATTTGAAACGAGAAATAACAGCAGCTATCCAAACTGTTACGCCTGATATGCTACAGAGAGTGTGGAACGAGTTGGAGTATCGGGTTGATATTGCTCGTGTGTCTGGAGGGGGCCATATTGAACATCTCTGAACTTGTTTTTGAGTGAAAAAAAAACCTTTTTAAATACTCTTTGTAATGATGTATAACAGAAGGTTATATTACGTTTCTTTCATTAAATACACATTTTTAAAGTTGTGGTATTCTTTTTGAATCACCCTGTATATTTGTCCAATGAATACCCGTTTATCATCTGCATTTCATCTTGGTGTAGCAATTTTAGTGGCCATTAGTGTATGTAGACATGAGGAATATAGGTGTAGAATATTAATAACGTTTGCTTTGTTTAAAATGCTTTAAGGGTTTTCACGTAAGAAATTCGGAGGCCTTATTTTTACGCACGTCCTCCTACAAATAATTTGTGACGTGTACTGAATTTAGTTTTTGCTGTGTATAGAAATACGAAAGCAGGTGTATTGGTGGCATTGTAATTTTCTAATTACGGACGCGAAGCTGTATGATCTCACCAGGATTTCGCTTTTTCCCATGACATACAATGAGCATTCTATTGTCACTGACTCATCGAAGTGAGGCAGTATACTACCCTATGAGGCTAAGCAAGGAAGGTATTTTGCAAATTCGGTTTTCACTGTATTACCTTTATTTGAGAGCGACATCATTTTCGGAAGAAATTTAATTATAGGCTGCCCTCCTGTTGCAACGCATGAAAAAAGGTGGTGCTGACATTATTAACAAAAAATGGTCTACAGTAATGCAAACACTGGATTGGCACACTTTGGTATAAGCAACAGCTATTTGCTACGAGATAGCCAAATGTGCCTGAGAGGAACAAACATTGCTCGTATCTCGCCCGCATCACTGTTACAAAATAGGCATCCGATTAATGTCCTCAAACCGCCCCGATGATTGTCAGGAATAGCCTGTGCGTGACAGTCGCTAGTTCCTGTTCAAATAACTGACGTCTCGCTATTGGCATTGACGCTTGGGACAAGCCGCAAAGCTATCAGTGTATGTGCAGCATTTGATCTGAAGCGAAGTCGCTTTGTATTGCGCATTCGTTCACTGCTATGTCGCCCGATGGAGCTTGCCACTTATTAAGTAATTTTCTTATGTGAACATTCGTGAATCAGATGAATTTTATCTCGATCCTGTATACGAGTAGCGTAAGAGATTTAGGGAATATTTAAAATATTTTATCTCTCCTTGTTAGCTAGTTGTGTGCGAACGTACTTGCTTTAGTAGCTCCGATATTTTAGGGAGTAACTGATCAAACCTCGATCTAGTCTTTGTAATGTCAATTCACCTATCAATTAAAATTCAATAAAATGAAAATAATTTTAAATTTTAGTTTCTTTTAAACTGAACCATATAGCATTTTATTGTAGCATTATTTTCCTTATTGTTGGTTAAATTTAATTAAATATGTTGTTAAGGTATTGTAGGAAATGGATTTCTGAGCGATAGCTTTCCTGTCTCGTAACTGAGTGTGACTACGCTTGAAATGGAGTTTTTTCATCGCGAATTTGACTATAAAGCCCAAGTGAAAGATGTATTTGTTCTTAAAGTAAATGAGCGACAAGTTCTGGCTCCATTCAGCTTATAAATAATGTAACAGCTTTTCTGGAATAAACTGGTAACTAATTAATAGCAGAGTGTTAAGTGCTATCGAACGAAATAAAAACTGAATGTTTTAAATTGTTCTCTTTTAATTTGATAAGGACTGCTCAAGTGCGTGTAGAGCAAATGGATATCAAAATTATTGCTGAGGGCTTGATACAGACCTGCTACGTAACGTCGTATGGAATGGAAATTTATTTTTGTAGTTTACACGTCAGGTATACAACTTTCTGTCATATATGTCTTTTCCCCCTGCATTTCTCTTTTTACTACCATCGTGTCTTTCCTTAATTCGTCCTCACCAGTTTCGCTGGAGGCAGCGAATCGTAGGCGCGCTACCATTTGGATTACGACCCTGGTGTCGTAAACCGCGTGAGGGCTTATTGAGGAATCCACAGATATGGTAGGAGGTTCCTTCTTGTCAGAATTTCTCTCGAGATATTAACATTTTCCCCAACTGTCGTTTGCGGATGTCGCCTGCTGCCTACCTCCTTCCAACGTGGTCCCAAGAACCATCTTGTCTCATTTCATCAACCTCCATTAAATTTGTCTAGCTGCCGCAAATACGAAATACCGTCTCTGCTTAACCCCAGTTCAGATTTCCTTCCAATCAGTGTTTTATTTGTCTACATCAATAATTTGTACAAGGACAGACTGTGGCTTCATCTTTAAAATGCTTAATAGCTTAAACAGTAGCAACGAAATATGATTGTCTTTAGCGTTACCGAATACTGTTTTAGTTGGTAGCAGAAAACTATACATCATATTAATGTAAATTCCGCTACTGTTGAGTATTTCAATATTCTACAAACGTAGAAGGAAACGTCATGCGTCGTTTATAAGTGCGACGTAAAAATGGTTGAAAGCTCTACGGGGATTACTACTGAGCATGATGTGGTATTACTCATGGAGGTCTATGTAACTTGTAAGCTATTTTAAATAAGTTTTCTTAGGAAACATCTTTTATTAAAAGACTCATATAAAGATTGAATGCTTCTTCTTTTCACAGGTTAGAAGCGTTTCCCCGAAAAGGCTTGTAATATCCGACACAAATAATGAAGACGAGGAGTTCCGTATTTCCTGATTGCTGTTGACATGTTGTTGTTGTGGTCTTCAGTCCTGAGACTGGTTTGATGCAGCTCTCCATGCTACTCTATCCTGTGCAAGCTTCTTCATCTCCCAGTACCTACTGCAACCTACATCCTGCTGAATCTGCTTAGTGTATTGATCTCTTGGTCTCCCTCTACGATTTTTACCCTCCACGCTGCCCTCCAATGCTAAATTTGTGATCCCTTGATGCCTCAAAACATGTCCTACCAACCGATCCCTTCTTCTAGTCAAGTTGTGCCACAAACTTCTCTTCTCCCCAATCCTATTCAATACCTCCTCATTAGTTACGTGATCTACCCACCTTATCTTCAGCATTCTTCTGTAGCACCACATTTCGAAAGCTTCTATTCTCTTCTTGTCCAAACTATTTATCGTCCATGTTTCACTTCCATACATGGCTACACTCCATACAAATACTTTCAGAAACGACTTCCTGACACTTAAATCTATACTCGATGTTAACAAATTTCTCTTCTTCAGAAACGATTTCCTTGCTATTGCCAGTCTACATTTTATATCCTCTCTACTTCGACCATCATCAGTTATTTTACTCCCTAAATAGCAAAACTCCTTTACTACTTTAAGTGTCTCATTTCCTAATTTAATTCCCTCAGCATCACCCGATTTAATTTGACTACATTCCATTATCCTCGTTTTGCTTTTGTTGATGTTCATCTTATATCCTCCTTTCAAGACACTGTCCATTCCGTTCAACTGCTCTTCCAAGTCCTTTGCTGTCTCTGACAGAATTACAATGTCATCGGCGAACCTTAAAGTTTTTATTTCTTCTCCATGGATTTTAATACCTACTCCGAATTTTTCTTTTGTTTCCTTTACTGCTTGCTCAATATACAGATTGAATAACATCGGGGAGAGGCTACAACCCTGTCCCACTCCTTTCCCAACCACTGCTTCCCTTTCATGCCCCTCGACTCTTATAACTGCCATCTGGTTTCTGTACAAATTGTAAATAGCCTTTCGCTCCTTGTATTTGACCCCTGCCACCTTCAGAATTTGAAAGAGAGTATTCCAGTTAACGTTGTCAAAAGCTTTCTCTAAGTCTACAAATGCTAGAAACGTAGGTTTCCCTTTTCTTAATCTTTCTTCTAAGATAAGTCGTAAGGTTAGTATTGCCTCACGTGTTCCAACATTTCTACGGAATCCAAACTGATCTTCCCCGAGCTCGGCTTCTACCAGTTTTTCCATTCGTCTGTAAAGAATTCGCGTTAGTATTTTGCAGCTGTGACTTATTAAACTGATAGTTCGGTAATTTTCACATCTGTCAACACCTGCTTTCTTTGGGATTGGAATTATTATATTCTTCTTGAAGTCTGTGGGTATTTCGCCTGTCTCATACATCTTGCTCACCAGATGGTAGAATTTTGTCATGACTGGCTCTCCCAAGGCCATCAGTAGTTCTAATGGAATGTTGTCTACTCCCGGGGCCTTGTTTCGACTCATGTCTTTCAGTGCTCTGTCAAACTCTTCACGCAGTATCTTATCTCCCATTTCATCTTCATTGCATCTTCGTGCATCTGTTGACATGACATGTACAAATAATTGTGACGGAGCGACCCATAATTCAAGAAACGCGTTTCATTCCTGTTATCATATAAGATTCTTGGAGAACGTGAGTGAAAAGAAAATAAAGTGCATGCTGTACAGCAAACTTTTTGAGAAGTTTTACTTAATAATAAAAATTTACTTTATGGCATCACAGTACCAGAAATAATGTAAATGTGGTTCTATAATATATTCGCGGGTTCTTGTAGAAAGGGACCCTTTTTCTAGGACGAATTCTCATGAAGGGATTCCAACTCGAAACCTTTACTTTTGCTGGCTGGGAAACCTCTTACCGACTGAGCTATCCATCCTCGACTCACGGTCTGCCTTCCACCTTCACGTCTAACAGTACCCCTTCTCTACATTTTATACTTCACAGAATATCTCGTATGTACGCTTGTTAGAACTTAAATAGTGGCAACTATTAACTCACAACCGATACAAAAGAGTTACATGTTTGTACCTGTTACTGTCCTTCAAAGTAGTCACCAGCGTTGTGTAGAACCCGTTGTCGGAGGTGTGGAAGGCGTTGTATACCGTTAGCAGAGCCTGTTCTGTTGAAGGTGCGAATGGAGCGGTCTACTGCCTGTCGAATCTCTGGAACAGTTCTGAAGCGAATGCCACGAAGTGGTTCCTTCATTTTCGGAATCAAATCAAAGTCACAAGGACATTATTCCGGGGAGTATGGTGGATGGTACAGTACTTCCCAGTCCCACCGCCCGAGCAGAGCAGCCACAACTTGCGCTCCATGCGCCCGCGCATTGTCGTGCAAAATGATGGGTGGGTCGCGCAGAAAGTGTCGCCGCTTCTTTCGCAAAGATGGTCGCAGATGATGCTCCAAAAACGAACAGTAATACTGTGCATTGGCGGTCTGCCGTGGAGGAACGTAATGCGTTAGGATAACACCATCACAGTCGTATACGAGAATCACGATAATATTACATCGCCCCATTCGCACCATCAACAGAACAGGCTCTGCTAACGGTATACTACTCCTTCCAGTAGGTGCAAACATGTAACTCTTTTGTATCGGTTGAGAATAAATAGTTGCCACTATTTATGTTCCAACCCTCGTACGTTGCTGAACTCGCACTTCTGGGACAAATAATTTTGCAGAAAATTGGCATAGTCAGAGTCCAGGTAGGCCTCATGTACTGACGACAGGGACCATCAAGCACTGTAGAGGGCGTTTGCAAAAAAACCGCAGGAAATCGGCGGAAAGAGTCATTCGTAGGTTTCAAAGTCCTATCATCAGTACAGCTTATGACTGTGCTTAAGAAGTTAAAAAGAGTGTGGTATAATGTTCTAGCAGCTTCACGTAAGCGACATATTTCTGTAGTCATTACTAATGGGCGCTTGAGGTGGTGTAAAGTGTGACGCCACATGCTAGTGGATGACTGGCAACGATTAATTTCTAGTGATGAATCGCGCTATGCCACTTGTCAACCCGTGTAACGGTATGAGTTCATCTACATCTACATCCACGCGATTACTCTGCTATTCACAATAAAGTGCCTGGCAGAGGGTTCAATGAACCACCTTCGTGCTGTCTCTCTACCGTTCCACCCTCGAACGGCACGCGGGAAAAACGAGCACTTACATTTTTCCGTGCGAGCCCTGATTTCTCTTATTTTATCATGATGATCATTTCTTCCTATGTCGGCGGGTGCCAACAGAATGTTTTCGCAATCGGAGGAGAAAACTGGTAATTGAAATTTCATGAGAAGATCGCGTCGCAACGAAAAACGCCTTTGTTTTAATGATTGCCACTCCAATTCACGTATCATGTCTGTGACACTATCTTCCCTATTTCGCGATAATACAAAACGAGTTGCCCTTCTTTGTACTTTTTCGATGTCATCCGTCAGTCCCACCTGATGCGGATCCCACACCGCACAGCAGTACTCCAGAGTAGGGCGGACAAGCGTAGTGAAAGCAGTCTCTTTGGTAGACCTGTTGCACCTTCTAAGTGTTCTGATAATGAATCGCAGTCTTTGGTTTGCTCTACCCACGATATTATCTATGTGATCGTTCCAATTTAGGTTATTTGTAAGTGTAATCCCTGAGTATTTAGTTGAATTTACAGCCCTCAGATTTGTGTGACTTATCGCGTAATCGAAATTTAGCTGATTTCTTTTACTACTAATGTGAATAACTTCGCAATTTTCTTTATTCAGGGGCGATTGCCACTTTTCGCACCATACAGATATCGTATCTAAATCATTTTGCAAGTCGTTTTGATCATCTGATGAGTTTGGCGAATGCCTGGAAAACCGTACCTCTACCATCATCCTTAGTGCCACAATGATGTACGGAGGAAATATTGTTACGACATGGGGTGTTGCTCGTTGTTAGCTTGTGGTTCCCTTATTTCGCTTAAGAAAACGCAAAATGGGGAAAGGTATGAACACATTTTACAACACTATGTACTGTGTACAGTAGTGGAACAATTCGGGTACAATCACAGACTGTACAAGCACGACAATGCATCGTCCATCAAATCAGCGTTAAGTGAGACGATGGTTCATGGCCAGTAACATTATTGAAGTGGACTGGCCTGCGCAGATCGGGACCTGAACCCAAAGGAACACATGTGCGATGAGTTACAATGTCGACTTCGCTCCAGACTCTAGCGGCCAGCATCACTACTTTCTCTGGTTTCCGCTCGTGAAGACATTCAGACACCTCGCCAGCAGAGTTCAAATAATAAAGGCAAAATCTTCGTACAGCCATATTTAAAGTGGATGAAAGTGGGACACAGCTGGTATAATTTTTATTAAAAATGGAACTCCTCCAGCTGCACTTGAGATTTTATATTTATTTGGCTACTAGTTTCGACGTTGCGTCAACGCCATCTGCAGGCCCGTACACTTTGATCAAATAAATATAAAAGCTCAAGTACAGCTGGAGGAGTTTCATTTTTAATAAAAATAAAGGCGAAAGGTGTCCACATCCCATTTTAATATCAACTAATAGGTGTCAGGATACTCTGCCCAGATAGTGTAAAATGTTTCCGTCTGTGCAACATCACATAGGATTTTATATGGCTAGTGCAAGTCCATTTTTTTCCTACGTTGAATCGATTCTCCAGAGAAAATGGTATATCTATGTTCCTTCAATAAACTTAAGAAAATCGTCTTAAGGTTTTAATGTTCTGTCGACAACGAGGTCTTAAGTGATGAAGCACAAGCTCGGATAGGCACAGAAGTCAGCAGTGTCCCTTGCAAGGGAACCATGGCGGTATGCGCCGTAGGGTAATCATAGAGAACATAATGTACGTAAGAAGTTTAATTCACCGGTGTACGATCAGATCTCAGAATACAGTTGGGACGGAAATCCGGCCGTATACCCGCGAATTAATTTCCTATCATCTACTTCGGGATAAACTTAAATGCCCCAAAATCATGATATCCAGGCGGGAATTTGAACTTTACTCCTTCGAAGTCTTCTCCATGCGCAACATCAAGATCTGCTTCAATTAATGGTTGAATTGCAGAAAAAATATCACTACCGGAGCATCGGTATGATAGCGACTTGGAAACTTCCACAGACGAACGACAGATACCAGCGTTTGATAAATTTCCAGTCGACGGAACTTGTACCACAAAATATTATGTTATTGTATCTTTAAGATGTTTAGAATGTTTAATTGTTCAATCTCGTTGGCACTTGTTGTTGTAGTCTTCAGTCCTGAGACTGGTTTGATGCAGCTCTCCACGCTACTCTATCCTGTGCAAGCTTCTTCATCTCCCAGTACCTACTGAACCTACATCCTTCTGAATCTGCTTAGTGTATTCATCTCTTGGTCTCCCTCTACGATTTTTACCCTCCACGCTGCCCTCCAATACTAAACTGGTGATCCCTTGATGCCTCAGAACATGTCCTACCAACCAATCCCTTCTTCTAGTCAAGTTGTGCCACAAACTCGTCTTCTCCCCAATTCTGTTCAGTATCTCCTCATTAGTTATGTGATCTACCCATCTAATCTTTAGCATTCTTCTGTAGCACCACATTTCTAAAGCTTCTATTCTCTTCTTGTCCAAACTATTTATCGTCCATGTTTCACTTCCATACATGGCTACACTCCATACAAATACTTTCAGAAATGACTTCCTGACACTTAAATCTATACTCGATGTTAACAAATTTCTCTTCTTCAGAAACGCTTTCCTTGCCATTGCCAGTCTACATTTTATATCCTCTCTACTTCGACCATCATCTGTTATTTTGCTCCCAAAATATCAAAACTCCTTTACTACTTTAAGTGTCTCATTTCCTAATCTAATTCCCTCAGCATCACCAGACATAATTCGACTACATGCCATTATCCTCGTTTTGCTTTTGTTGATGTTCATCTTATATCCTCCTTTCAAGACACTGTCCATTCCGTTTAACTGCTCTTCCAAGTCCTTTGCTGTCTCTGACAGAATTACAATGTCATCGGCGAAACTCAAAGTTTTTATTTACTTAACTTACAAGTAACTAAAATTTTATAGCTTTGTAATGTTCTTTTTATTAAATGTTGTTGCTTCGTTAAACGGTTTGGATCCTCTAATATGGTGACTTTGTGCACAAATGAACGAGCTGGACTCGTGGACTCGTGAAGCTGGGACTCAGTTGTGCCATTAATTTGTTTTTCATTAGACTACAGGAGCATACAGCTGCTGTACAAATGTTCAGATCTCACCATTTTTGTGTATACATGTTAAAAAGTGTATTTATTTATTGTCAGCGATTCCCTTATTTGTCACTACTATTGTATGCCCGGAGACAGGAGTCAAATCTCTACCTCTACATTATGGGGCTGCAACGAAAGCTCGCAACTACGCAGGCTGGCTGATCGTCGTTTCCCTAGTTTCTCTAACAAAAGTCACATTAAGCGACTGCTAGAAAAGATCCCGCAGAAAGACATGAACAGAGCAGTTTCCGTGTTTGTGCTCAACTGAGATACGAGAGGAGGCACCCAACATACTGCCAACTCTGTACTATCTAGAATGCCTACTCTGGTAACGTTGTAAGCTGTCTTGATATAACATGAAGGGGAGCAGTGTCTAGTATGGTTCATCTACATCTACATTTATAATCCGCAAGCCACTCAACGGTGTGTGGCGGAGGGCACTTTACGTGCCACTGTCATTACCTCCCTTTCCTGTTCCAGTCGCGTATGGTTCGCGGGAAAAACGACTGCCGGAAAGCCTCCGGGCGCGCTCGAATCTCTCTTATTTTACATTCGTGATCTCCTCGGGAGGTGTAAGTAGGGGGAAGCAATATATTCGATACCTCATCCAGAAACGCACCCTCTCGAAACCTGGACAGCAAGCTACACCGCGATGCAAAGCACCTCTCTTGCAGAGTCTGCCACTTGAGTTTGCTAAACATCTCCGTAACGCTATCACGCTTACCAAATAACCCTGTGACGAAACGCGCCGCTCTTCTTTGGATCTTCTCTATCTCCTCCGTCAACCCGAACTGGTACGGATCTCACACTGATGAGCAATACTCCGGTGTAGGTCGAACGAGTGTTTTGTAAGCCACTTCCTTTGTCGATGGACTACATTTTCTAAGGACTCTCCCAATGAATCTCAACCTGGTACCCGCCTTACCAACAATTAATTTTATATGATCATTCCACTTCAAATCGTTCCGCACGCACACTCCCAGATATTTTACAGAAGTAACTGTTACCAGTGTTTGTTCCGCTATCATATAATCATACAATAAAGGATCCTTCTTTCTATGTATTCGCAGTACATTACATTTGTTTATGTTAAGGGTCAGTTGCCACTCCCTGCACTAAGTGCCTATCCGCTGCAGATCTTCCTGCATTTCGCTGCAATTTTCTAATGCTGCAACTTCTCTGTATACTACAGCATCATCCGCGAAAAGCCGCATGGAACTTCCGACACTATCTACTAGGTCATTTATATACACTCCTGGAAATTGAAATAAGAACACCGTGAATTCATTGTCCCAGGAAGGGGAAACTTTATTGACACATTCCTGGGGTCAGATACATCACATGATCACACTGACAGAACCACAGGCACATAGACACAGGCAACAGAGCATGCACAATGTCGGCACTAGTACAGTGTATATCCACCTTTCACAGCAATGCAGGCTGCTATTCTCCCATGGAGACGATCGTAGAGATGCTGGATGTAGTCCTGTGGAACGGCTTGCCATGCCATTTCCACCTGGCGCCTCAGTTGGACCAGCGTTCGTGCTGGACGTGCAGACCGCGTGAGACGACGCTTCATCCAGTCCCAAACATGCTCAATGGGGGACAGATCCGGAGATCTTGCTGGCCAGTAGTTGACTTACACCTTCTAGAGCACGTTGGGTGGCACGGGATACATGCGGACGTGCATTGTCCTGTTGGAACAGCAAGTTCCCTTGCCGGTCTAGGAATGGTAGAACGATGGGTTCGATGACGGTTTGGATGTACCGCGCACTATTCAGTGTCCCCTCGACGATCACCAGTGGTGTACGGCCAGTGTAGGAGATCGCTCCCCACACCATGATGCCGGGTGTTGGCCCTGTGTGCCTCGGTCGTATGCAGTCCTGATTGTGGCGCTCACCTGCACGGCGCCAAACACGCATACGACCATCATTGGCACCAAGGCAGAAGCGACTCTCATCGCTGAAGACGACACGTCTCCATTCGTCCCTCCATTCACGCCTGTCGCGACACCACTGGAGGCGGGCTGCACGATGTTGGGGCGTGAGCGGAAGACGGCCTAACGGTGTGCGGGACCGTAGCCCAGCTTCATGGAGACGGTTGCGAATGGTCCTCGCCGATACCCCAGGAGCAACAGTGTCCCTAATTTGCTGGGAAGTGGCGGTGCGGTCCCCTACGGCACTGAGTAGGATCCTACGGTCTTGGCGTGCATCCGTGCGTCGCTGCGGTCCGGTCCCAGGTTGACGGGCACGTGCACCTTCCGCCGACCACTGGCGACAACATCGATGTACTGTGGAGACCTCACGCCCCACGTGTTGAGCAATTCGGCGGTACGTCCACCCGGCCTCCCGCATGCCCACTATACGCCCTCGCTCAAAGTCCGTCAACTGCACATACGGTTCACGTCCACGCTGTCGCGGCATGCTACCAGTGTTAAAGACTGCGATGGAGCTCCGTATGCCACGGCAAACTGGCTGACACTGACGGCGGCGGTGCACAAATGCTGCGCAGCTAGCGCCATTCGACGGCCAACACCGCGGTTCCTGGTGTGTCCGCTGTGCCGTGCGTGTGATCATTGCTTGTACAGCCCTCTCGCAGTGTCCGGAGCAAGTATGGTGGGTCTGACATACCGGTGTCAATGTGTTCTTTTTTCCATTTCCAGGAGTGTATATTGTGAAAAGCAATGGTCCCATAACACTCCCCTGCTGCTAGAGAGTGTGTGACATGGCGATGTGTAACGTCAATATGTCGGTTCTTGAGAAACAGCGTGCTGTAATTGAGTTTCGAAATCGAAGAGTTCGTCTACACATGGAACAATCTCTCCTTCAGCATGGCAGTGGCAGACCAGACATGAGGTGTGCGATATCTACAACAATCAGACGCATTGGGTTCACTCTCGTCTATGATACTCCATACAGTCCCGACATGGCACTGTGCCATCTGTTTCCAGAACTTAAGGAACATATACTAAGGTCTTCACTTTGGTAGTGATGAAACTGTGCAAGCAGAGGTGAGGTAGTGGCTCTGTCAACAAAGTCAAACATTCTACAATGACTATATCAACAAACTGGTCTCTTGTTGGGAGAAATATGTTTGTCGCCAGGATACTATGTCAAGAAATAAATATGTAAACATGAAGAATAAGATGTAGAATGTTGATGCGTTTGCTTTATTTAAAAAGCTTTCAGTGTTTCCCATTACTTCGCAGCACGCCCAGGTACATTTTTAATACTGATGATTTATTTCATATTACTGTTTTACAAAAGTGACGAATAACGGATTTTATATAATTTCACGTCATTGATTTTATATCGTCCTGTACGCTGTCGTAAATATTTTGTGCTACCTGATTTTGGCATATGGACCGAAACTGACTTATAATGAAGAAATTTTTACCAGTAAGTCTTGATTGTGAATCATCACTTTTTCAAACAGTTCTCGATGTTTACGCTGGCGACTAAAATTTATCATTACTTTGAATATAGTTATAAAAAAGCTTCAGTCCGCAAAAAATTATTCATTCTTTGTAACTACGATGCAGACAGTATCGTAGCAGAATCGGCGAGTGTGTGGAGTCTCCGCGATGAGGTCCGTAATTGCGGGAAATAACGCTTCACGTGGTCTTTTGAGGCATCTCGGACTGTGCTCTACTCCTTGAGCCAAATCAGGCACTTAACTCGATTGATAACATAGGATTGCAATCAACGCAGCGCGGAAGGGGATTGCTCTGTCAGCAATCAAACGCAAGGCAGCTAATTTGCTTATTGGGAAATTGCAGTCCGTCTCCCGCTGACGGTAGTCACGTATGTTAAACGCGGTGAGTAATTAACCACCCTCTCTATCTTTTATTCCACTTTTCCTTACGTCTGGTGCAGTACTTGCAGTACTTGAAGGCTTCACTCGGTGCTATCGTACATATGGGGAGAACACACGTGGTCTGTTAACACATGTGCCGGAACGCCTACTCGCTTTCAGGGGATTAGCCCAGTCTGTGTTGAAGCAGTAACTGACTTTTGTATTGGGCCTATTCGGCACTGATTGTGAAGGGAGCTACAATTATATGACGCGTTCCTCATCCGAATTTAGACGTACGTAAATATGAATATTAGACACCTGAAAATCAGTTGCAAACAGTATTCTAACATTTATCGAAGATTACAGCGGGTAATAAATAAACTCCGCTTGTGATACGGGGAAAATGCTTCCAGGATTTGAGTCCCAGGCACTTACTGAACAAGTCTTTTATTCTGTAATTTTCAATACAAGAGAGTCTGCAGCTGCAATGTATTTTTCGAATGATTTCGTGATTACTTCAGCTGCCATTCTCTTAATTTCAAAAAAGATTGTACAATATATGCCTTAAGCTAATTTCAAGTATTTTGTGGATGATTTTTTGCTACAACTGCTCGACTGTAGCGTGCTTCCCAAAATAGCATAAAACCTCTCTAATTTATTTTGTGAGCATAATATGAAGTCATAGCAACAAGGACGTATATGCCATAATTTGTCTACTAAAAGATAATCCCTAAAACACTTGAGAATGGCCCAAGGCCGAAATTTTACAATCGTACACGAAATAAAGAGAATGGCAGCTAAAGACATCACGAAATATTTTTTAAAAAAGTCTTACATTGTTTATTCGGCTTCTGTAAGTGTGTGATTGAGCACAGTATACACGATTTATCACAATTAATAGCAGAAACTAACACGGGTAAAGGAAACGATAATACAAATAGATGATTTACGCAAACATGGATCCGCAAATGAGCCATTTATGAGACAACTGTGAATGCTTGTTTAGAAACCAACGCTGACTTTAGTACGAAATAATGTCCTGGTTAATAGAACTGTATTCGCAGTGAAAACTTTTCGATTAATTCCCCTTCTAATTGGACTGACATTTCACTCACGAGCTAAATTCAAAAGAAATTCGACACTACGGGAGTGCTGTACACTTTACTTTTGACGTGACCCCAGACAGAAAATCGTTGGGGTCACATAACCTGTGAGGCCAAAGTGCAGGTCCTGCTCGACCTATCCATCTTCGACGTAGCGCCACGTTATGTCTCACATCCCCAGTAAAATGTGATGCGTGTACTACAGTCCCCAACCACGGGTCGTGCGTCTAATTTGAGAAGTTTTTAGTGGGCACTGAATCGAATTGTTTACATTTAAAATACATTTGTACAAACTGGGACAACATTTCATATTAGGGTAAGTTGGGGCTTGTAACCACACTTCTTCGACCGTGTCGCAAATGATTCGTTTCCGAATCCATATTTACAGGCACTTTTTTTGCTTTTATCGTTTATGCTTTCACCCGTGTCAATTTTTGCTACTAATTATGATATGTCCTTGGTAGATCGACTTCTTATGAAGTAGTTTCAAATTCTGGCGTATCCAAATTTTAAAGTTTAACTCGGTTTTCATATTGCACCCAGCGAGGTGACGTAGTGATTAGTACACTGGACTCCCATTCGGGAGGAGGGGGCGACGATTCAAACCCGCGTCCGACCATCCTGCTTTAGATTTTCCGTCATTTTCCTAAATCGCTTCAGGAAAATGCCGTGATGGTTCCTTTTAAAGGGCACGACCGATTTCCTTACCCATCCTCTCCTAATCCGAGCTTTTGCTCCGTCTCTAATGATCTCTTTGTCGATGGGACGTTAAACACTAATTCCCTCCTCCTCCGTTTTCATACGTAACTCAGTAGGTGTTTCTCCTCAGTTTATTATCAAAACTGAGTTACCGAACTGTCTGTAATGATACCAGTTACCATGGAACTTGAATGCTAACTAAAATTAACTTTACTTTTGAAATTTGACAGAGTAGTATTTGCCATTGCATCTAACAAACTGACGAGATACATTACCTGACTCGCTTTCGGGAGGAGAGGGAATCACAACTGTGTCCGTCCACCCGGATTAAGCTTTTCGTGCTTTTCCGAAAACTACTTGAGGTGATGCTTTCCTACCATCGTCTTTATTTGAACCTTCTATCCGACTCCAAAACCTGACTCAACAGCGGTACATCAGTATGTATTTTTCTTTGTTGCGGGGAGTTTTCTGATCAAGGTACCCTCGTACAAAGCCGTCTTCCGAGTTGTTTTAAGAATAATTTATTTTTTGCTACTTCTTTCAATTTACGTTTAGTGACATAATTCTGTGCCTTCAAACATGCGCAACATGATAGAAATGCGCCATCTGCGTCGCTTCTTAGTCGTAAGAAACAAACACACAATGCTCGGCGTCGAGGTGGTAGTATGCTCGTAGCAGGGTAATGACCTTGCCCTTACAGCAAGTGCACTTCCAAATAGCTGAAGGTACCCAGCCCAACGAAAGTGGAACAGTGAACTCGACGCACCGGCTGATGGCTGCATTTTAACAGGAATATTTCTTATTTACCTCCCGAGACTTTCACACCAGGGACAAGAAACACTGGACTTTTCTGTACGCATACATCATTGAACATGAGACCACTGACGAAATGAACTATCATTCGAGTAGTATTCTGTTAGATCACATGGGAGTTGCAAATACAAACACAGCGCTCAAGGTTGGCGATATAAGATGATCCAGTTGTTTGAAGTCGTACATGTTGCTGTATAGAGCCCAACAATGTTACACGCAAGTGAGTCTACGAATGAATTCAGTTGCATATCAGAGAGAGGAAACTGAATGCGCCTCAGTGAAGACCCCATATTGACGGTATTTAAAGGCACCAAGAAACTCAGTCTTTGTCGGAGCATGTTGGAAATTCCAGTTGATGTGATATCGAGTAAAGAGTGGTCGGCAGAGCGCCATTCTTTACCCTGAATCTGATAACAAAAGTAATCATAATAATTATTAAGATGCATTATATTATATATTGAAATAAAGAAAGGAGAGGGGGAACAAGGTCGGACGGAGATGGATGACGAACGAAACTGGTAGTGTCCTGTACAAATGAACGATCAATCCATTTGTCTTATGTGTCTTTGGGTAACCACAGCAAAACAAAAGCTGGATGGGAGCACGGGAATTTTCCTTGTGTGAAATGAAATGTCTCAAACAATTTTCGTTTTTCGGTATGCAGAAGATTCATTGCAAAAAAAATGGCTCTGACCACTATGGGACTTAACTTCTGAGGTCATCAGTCCCCTATAACTTAGAACTACTAAAATCTAACTAACCTAAGGACATCACATACATCCATGCTCGAGGCAGGATTCGAACCTGCAACCGTAGCGGTCGCGCGGTTCCAGACTGTAGCGCCTAGAACCCCTCGGCCACTCCGGTCGGCAAGATTCATAGCAGGTATCATCTTTAATGTTACTCCATCTGCAAAGAACAATTGTTGCTGACAGACAAGTTAGTTAAACGGTAAATCATCGTACCTATCCTACGAGACTTTCTTCTTATTTAATAATAAAGGCCACAAACAAAAGCTGTTCCATGAGGGAGTAATGAGACGCTGCTTTCCTATTTAAATGTGTATTAATATTTAAGGGACCAAACTGCTGAGGTCATCGGTACCTAGACTTACACAACTTAAAACTAACTTATACTAAGAACAACACACACATCCATGCCCGAAGGTGGACTCGAATCTCCGGCGGGAGGGGCCGCACAATCCGTGACATGGCGCCGAAGACCACGCGGCCATTCCGCGCCATCTGCAGCTTTCCTGTCGTAAGCCGTTAGAGACGGAGCACTGGGTCAAAATAGTCAACATTTAGGGACGAAATAGCCCATATTCTATTCTAATAAACCGTCCTGGTATTCTCCTTTGCAGAAAATCACACACAACCAAAAAGTAGATTATCGGACGGGGATCTGAATCTGGTCGCTCCCACATGAGAGACCAAATGGTTCAAATGGCTCTGAGAACTATGGGACTTAACTGCTAAGGTCATCAGTCCCCTAGAACTTAGAACTACTTAAACCTAACTAACCTAAGGACATCACACACATCCATGCCCGAGGCAGGATTCGAACCTGCGACCGTAGCGGTCGTGCGGTTCCAGACTGTAGCGCCTAGAACCGCTCGGCCACTTCGGCCGGCCATGAGAGACCGATAAGACACCTAGCTGGTGTTGCGAAGACTTGGCGGTAGGTGCTCACCAAGTATGCACAGGTCTTCTCCTGTAGGCGCTTAGAGTTTCTCGACTATTTTCACAATTTCGCTTGCCTTCTCGTATTTCACCGAGCCAGGTGGCGCGATGGTTAACACGCTCGACTCACGTTAAGGAGGACGATGGTTCAAATCCCCGTCTGGCCATCTAGTTTTTAGTCTTTCGTGATTTCCCTAAACCGCTCCAGGCAAAGGCCGAGAAGGTTCTTTTGAAAAGGGCACTGCGGATTTTCTTCCACAACATTTTGTGATTCGACCTTGTGTTCCGACTCTAATGACCTCGTTGTCGGCAGGACGTTCAACTCTCCTTTTTCCTTCCTTTCGTTTCATTGTATTTCGGTGGTACGGAATAAACAAATTACGTTTGATACTGTAATTTTATCAGCCTGTGTCGACGCCATAATATTACCAAACTATAGTAACCTTTGTTACAAGACGATTACTTTCACTTCCTTCATAAATATTGATGTAAACGACGGTAACGAAACAAGAGAAATAATCACGATGTCAACATTTATCTGAGAATAAATTCCGCGAGTTTCGGATTCTCTTAATATTTCATTTCATGATTTATTTTTAATAGGCTGCGGGGATTTATGTGAAGCTACTAAAGATTTGGTTTAAACATAATATTGTATTTTGCTCTTTTTCCTGGCGTTTATCATGTCTAGTACAGATTTCGCTTTATAAGGATTATGTACTATTTAACTTTGTGGCCGGATGCCCTACTTGATGCCACAGTCCTCAAGGTAACCTAAGGGAAGAAAGAAGCGTCCGTCAGTTGTCTGTGAATCATGTAAACTTTGTTCTGTGTATGGTGGAATTTCTCTGAGGCGCAGTGTGGATAACAGCCCAGCATTTGCCTAACTCAGTGCGGGAAACCATCTAAAAATCGCAGTCAGGCTTGCCGGTGTGCCAACCCACGGACGTTAATCCGCCGCACGGATTCTGTCCAGGTCTCACACACTCGCACGTTAGCGTACTACGCAACACGGGCAGGCTTTATTTGAGCGTAATGTGACATTCGCACCTGCACGAGTCAGTGCAGTTTGTAGAACCGTACATCTTTGAGTGTATAGACCTGTAGGTGGCCGTGTTTTCCGTTACGTAGACATGTTATTAAACAGTGTAACGCGTAAACATATCACTATGTACACCGAAATTTGAAATTAAAGTTTGCGAAGACCATGTCGAAATACTTGTGCTTACTATTTCGGGAGAACTTGCCGCTAGAACATCCTTTTACAACCTGCGTATTGCTGCAGCAGACGCCAGGCACAAATGACGATGCTGTATCATCGGTAGAAATAAAAATACGAAGTGGAGGATCGCAACTACGACAAATACAAACGGAAAAATTTCTGTCTGATTTATTAGTTGTTGGCCTATACTTTAAAAGTTTCTAAGATACTGCTGCCTTTGTGTCAGTTTCGTTCTTAGCATCCGATGCCGCTATCTGCCTGCTCACATGGAAATAGTGTCTACACATTTCTCCCAGTCTGTCTTGCCCTTCGCCGGCCTGAGTGGCCGAGCGGTTCTAGGCGCTACAGTCCGGAACCGCGTGACCGCTACGGTCGCAGGTTCGAATCCTGCCTCGGGCATGGATGTGTGTGATGTCCTTAGGTTATTTAAGTTTAAGTAGCTCTAAGTTCTAGGGGACTGATGACCTCAGAAGTTAAGTCCCATAGTGCTCAGAGCCATTTGAACCATTTTTTTGCCTTGCCCTTCCGTACCAACTTCTTTATTCTCGGTCTCATTGTAAATGAAAATGTAAGGATTGCGCAGCACTGATGTACATGAACGGTTTGTATGCTTCTGGCGTAGGATTAGACTACTGTAAACGTACAGAAGAACAAGCGTTAGGGAAGAGCGAGCGAGCAGACCCATAGTGTGTCGCTTTACCAAGTGTACGGAGTCTGCGTGCCCCCGCGTGATAGGCAGACCCGCAGTGCGCTCGACCAGTCAGAAAGAAGAGCCCGTGGCGGGGGAGAAGTCGCTTCACAGGTATGGCATCACTCATCGCTTTGCGCATTGCTGTACTTCAGAAACTTAGAACAGAGGATTGTGCTAATGAGCAATTTGAGCTAAGTGTGAAAGATCACGTTCTTTTTTTGACAGAAGGATAATAGTAACAGAAGTTGTCGCACCACGATGGTAGTGTCTTAAAATATTTAATACAGTGGGTCTCTCAGCGTACATGCCGGTAAACATCAGGCAGGAAATCGAAAAATCCCCAGATATTCAAAAACAAAGCAAAAGAATACTTCTATTGGTTCAAATGGATCTGAGCGCTATGGGACTTAATATCTGAAGTCATCAATCCCCTAGAACTTAGAACTACTTAAACCTAACTAACCTAAGCACATCACACACATCCATTCCCGAGGCAGGATTCGAACCTGCGACCGTATCGGTCGCGCGGTTCCAGACTGAAGCGCCTAGAACCGCTCGGCCACTGCGGCCGGCAGAATACTTCTGTTAACGAATGTAAATTTCGCTTAACCCTGAAGTTCTTATTAAAAAGATCTTGACCGTGCCACTACGTGAGCAGTCGGCAGTGTTCTGCAAAGTTAAATGAATACTTAGTTTGAAGTATGAGATAAAGACACTGGCCGAATGTTCTTAGAGAAGGAGCAGTGACCATTTTTTTCATAATAGTTGTTACTCTCCTAATATCCATATACACGTACCAGTAATCTAGAAGTAATTCTCGCAATTATCAGTGTGAGTGAATTACCAGTACTCATAATTGGTTGTTATTGTACTTTACAGAAGTAGCCTACAGTAGCTTTTCCTGTCTGTTATTATATAACTTGACCTGTTTCTCATCACTAATAGCTCTCCTTCATAATGAGATTTACGCAACAAAATGTGTGAATGAATGAGTTCTGCAAATCATTATGGTATGACGTCAATTCGCAACTATTACTTTTTTCATTTAACCTCGTAATGCTGAGCGGACCTCACTGATCGGAAATGGTCACCACTTATCGAAGCCGCGGCTTCCAAATCAGTAATCAGAGATACTAACCACTATGCCACAGAGGCAGTCTTTAAGTTAGCTTGTAAATCAAGTAATGAAGTATTTGGCAAATCTGAAAGGTGGTGTGGCATAGTTTGCTTCGTTTAAGACTTAATCGTACCTGCCTCCTTGTTCTTGATTGACGTTCTTTACAGTGGAGATCGTGGTTTTTAATTCCACTTCGACCGTTAGTCTGCGTTTTAAATATGCCATTATTGCGTGTAACATTCATAGATACAGAGTATAATATAAAAGATAAGGAAGCAATTACTAAGTGCGTGACTAATGTTGCGAACGATGATGAGAGTGTATCAGTGATGTTGTGACTGTAGAGCATTAAGGATCTTTCAAATAATTTAACCGCAGGTGAGATCGTTAATATCTTCCGTCGCATAGTGGAACGTGCCTTTAGTAGGGATGAAAGGTACCATACGCAACTAAGACTATTCTGACAACAAAATTTAATTAGTTTTCTACATAGCAAAGAAAGTAAAAATTATTGTTTTTCGCAAGCAGCGGCATTACTTTTGGCATAAAAGAGTTACATAATAGCACAAAAACTGTATGTTACTAAAAGTGTCCACACCAGCTTGTAACAGATAAAAATTAAGGAATTGATACATACTGAACTACATTTCCATCGGATTTTCACAGTGGTTTTGCAGTTCTGCTTATAGGGAATCAGAAAATCAAATATAAAAGGTGTCAAGGATTAGGGCGCTCTGTCTGTTGTATGAGATACACTCTCACTCTATAAAAAAATGAATATTTCGTGCTTTCCCCATAAAAGCTTATGAAGTACTTCTGTTGATTCATATTTGTTTGGACTTATTGTTTCTCGTAGTAGAAAAAATTATTTCGGATAATATGCACACCTTTTCGGTACATGAATGATCAATGCATCTAACATATGGTAAAATACAAGGGACAAATCTATAAAGATTGTATATAAGCATTATATACTTCTTCTGTTACTGTAATAAGACTGTCTATAAGGGTGACATGTTTCTTCGATTAGAGTAATAAGACTTTATTTCAAAAGCACAAGTTAGGCTGATATTTCGAAAGCAGAAGTTAGGCTGAAAAAGCGGTAACAAAATAATGAGTGAAGGGATTTACGACTTTTCACTTCTGTGCAGCCCTGTATATTGCCCATCTATTGTATAAACATGAATACAAAAAAAAACAAAATGTCGTTAGATCTTTCTAAAAACTGGAAGTTCAAAACTATAGTACAGAATAAAAGAAGTACACTTCTCAGCATCTGTTTAACGTATCTTCACTACTGGATATTAACTTTAACAGATCTCTTTATATATTATTGACATTTGGCTAATATGCCGTATAGCCAGCACATCTGTAGTGAAAGCTCAGCCATCGATAAGATACAGTCGTCACACATAGTATATTTTTATCATAAGCCTTTACTTTCTGTTTGTATTCTGTATCTAACGTGAAACTTATACAATGTAGATCGTGAATTATATTCTAATCGTATACACAGAGGATGAACAGTACACAATCGATAGCATATAAACTTACCGGTGGAAGATGTGTAGGGAGTACACATATAGCATATAAACAGGCACATAGAAGAAGTGTAGGGAGCGTAAGAGGAGATTGGCCTCAATTTTCTGAACACGCGACAGAAACAAACGAGAGATAAGTTCCAAAAATTAGAAACAAGTTACAAAATTTGGAAAATGACAAATTGTGCTTGGAGAGTAAACGATTGATTGATTACTTATATTGATTGATTACTTTTTACTACACAGGTACGTGAGCGAGCGTTCCACAATGCCCTAACCAATTTCGACCAGCCAGTGGTCATCTTCATACCCTGAAACACGGAAGAGTGTTTTACACCGCTTGCAAAACCTCGACGTTTAACTACTGTTGACTTTAGTATCGTTGACAGCAGATTTTATAGAGTTTGTAATGTTTCTTCGTCTCCTCTTTTTATTTGTAGAGAGACTGAAAATGACGTCTGGCTGGAAAAAAATTGGTTGCGTCATTGTGATATACTCTTGTGGTCGCGTCGCATAAATATTATAAAAAGCAGAAGAAATTAATTTGTAATATGGCGTGTAGAACAGGTGTAGGAAGATCAGACAGGCAGACAACTTCTGAAGAACAGAATGCAGCATGTTTTCAGTTTAATCCTAGAAGTAGAGAGGAACACAGTTTGGAGAGGAAACACAAAGTAATGAGACATTTGGTAGCTACACCTAAGTACGAGTCCAATGGCGATAGCAACGCTACCCGCGGAGCACAGCGGTCGGCTGCCTTTTGTACCCCTGGCAGTATCTTTGCCAGCCGGACAGCCCGCAGCGGACCAGGGGACTACTGCTGTAGCTAGCGGCTACCGGCTGCAGCTGCCGTACCTGTTGGAGTGTCAGTCGCAGAGGCAGCCGCCGTGTGCTGTGCCGTACCGCGCTGCGCCCGCCTGCTGCCGCCGCCGACTGTGGTGGCCGCCGCGGCGCGCCCCGCGCTGTTATAACACGCGTGCCGACTCCTACGTCCCGCGCTCCCATTGGCTGAGATCCCGTCCTGCCGGAGGGGGCGGGGCCGCAGCCGCCCCCGCCACTCACGACGTGCATCAACGCTGCCGTTGGTAATTTTTGCACTTGCTTCACAATTTCTCTCCACCCACCACCCACGTCAACGCTTACGGATCGCGCTATCCTCCGACTACAGACATCGACATCAGCACGTTAAACAACTTATTGTTAAACTTTTCGTGTTCTTTTATCCCTTAATTTTGACGACATTCCAGACGTTAATACACTGACGAAAAAATCGCAACATCAAAAAATCAGTACTGTAGAGTAAGAAATTTCGGGAATACATTTACCGACATAAGATATTTAACATTGCAAAATCACAGGTTAATGCAAGCGTGAGATAAATCATTGCAAATGTAAAATTCTCTTGTATTAATAATCGCTATACCCGCCCGAATGTCGAATCCAAACGTTCATGCATTGTGTTGCACAGGCGGCGCATGGCAGTTTATGGGATAGATTTCAATGCCTGTTGCACTTGGTCAGTCGATACAGGGACGATTAATGCTGTTTGTGTATGACGCTGAGGTTGTCGTCCTATGATGTTCATGTATGCTCGATTGGAGAAAGGTCTGGTGACGAGCAGGTCAATGCAACATGTCGATACTCTGTAGAGCATGCTGGATCGCAACAGCGGTACGTGGGAATGCAGTTCATTAATGGCAGCACAACCAGTCGAATCACCAACTGATGTATAATTCTGCAGTTAGGGTGCGTGGGATAATTACGATAGTATTCATGCTGTCATACTAAGTCGCACCCCAGATCATATTTCCAGGTGTAGGTCCAGTGCCGGCCGGTGTGGTCGAGCGGTTCTAGGCGCTTCAGTACGGAACCGCGCGACTGCTACGGTCGCAGGTTCGAATCCTGCCTCGGGCATGGATATATGTGATGTCCTTAGGTTAGTTAGGTTTAAGCAGTTCTAATTTCTAGGGGACTGGTGACCTCAGATGTTAAGTCCGATAGTGCTCAGTGCCATTTGAACCATTTTTTGTAGGTCCAATGTGTGTGTTGCGCAGACAGGTTGGGTTAAGATTCTTAACTGACCTCCTTCTGACCAACACGCGGCCAACGAGGCGGAACCAACTTTCATCGCCGCACGGGATTAGCCGAACGGTCTCAGACGCTGCAGTCATGGACTGTGCGGCTGGTCCCGGCGGAGGTTCGAGTCCTCACTCGGGCATGGTTGTGTGTGTTTGTCCTTAGGATAATTTAGGTTAAGTAGTGTGTAAGCTTAGGGACTGATGACCTTAGCAGTTAAGTCCCATAAGATTTCACACAAATTTGAACATTTTTTTTGAACCAACTTTCATCAGAAAACACAACAGACGTCCACTCTTGACACCAGTGAAGTCGCAGACGGTGGTGGTTTGGAGTCAGTGAAATGCACGCTATAGGGTGTCTGGATTGGAGCTAACCAAGTTGTGACAATTCGCTGCGTTACTGTGGTGTCAACAGCTGCCCAAACTCCTGCTGCAGATGGAGTACGATGCGCTAGACCAATACGCCGTACACGATGGTCTTCCCTCTCGGTAGTCCCTCGTGTCTTCTGCAGCCCGGTCTTCTTGAGTCCGTACATTCTCGTGACTACTGCTGATAGGAGTCACGTACAGTGGCTATATTCCTGCCAAGTCTTTCTGCAGTACCGGAGAAGGAACAAACAGCTTCTCGTAGCCCTATTATACGACCTCCTCCAAACTCAGTGAGGTCTTCATAAAGGCGTCCTTGACGCCTTAAGGGCATTCTTGACTAACATCAGCTCACCAAGTCCAGTCTCAAAGGAAACTTGCACTCACGACCGTTACAGCGTGAATTTAAAGCGAACCTGATTTGTATACTCGTAGTGGCCCTACGAGTGAGCCGCCCGAAGTGGCCGTGCGGTTAAAGGCGCTGCAGTCTGGAACCGCAAGACCGCTGCGGTCGCAGGTTCGAATCCTGCCTCGGGCATGGATGTTTGTGAAGTCCTTAGGTTAGTTAGGTTTAACTAGTTCTAAGTTCTAGGGGACTAATGACCTCAGCAGTTGAGTCCCATAGTGCTCAGAGCCATTTGAACCAACCCTACGAGTGCCACTCTTATGTGACTGGTGACAAATTTGAAAAGACGTCATCTTTCAGATGAAGGATTACGCCTGCCAACTTTCATTTATGTCACAGAACTCATTCTTGATTATGCGATTGTTTTCGTTGGTGCTATGGAAAGAAATGGCACTCCTGTTGGTAGGGCCGTAGGGCAAGCGACAGTCAGGTTGCCATCCCACCGCTGTCCAGGGTGTTCCCAGACAAGTCTCCGCTTGTCATCAGGACTTATTTCAAAGTTGGACTCATCACTGAAGACAGTTCTACTCCAGTCAATGATATTCCTCGTCTAAGACGACGCCCTGGCCTGCAGTGGGATACCAGTCCGACTGTCACCCACCATACGGGCAACTGTTACATGAATGCGTGAGTATCGTTTCTGCGAAAAGTTCGCATTAAGCAATTATATTTTGACACCGCTGCTCGGAATCGTGCACGTTGCACATTTCCTCCTTGGTGATTTCTCGAGGCTTCCATCAGGTCGGGCGCCAGCGGCTAGTAATCTCGTCTCGGTAAAAGCTGTCCCGTTTCACCAGGTGCGCCGCACTCTGCCTTGAACGAGATTTGAAACTCATAAAATAAAGCGAATCACTAACAATTATTGAACACAGTGTGCCATGCACTGATCGCTTGCTTCTGTGTTATAGAACAAACGGACCTTACAACAGCGAAGTCAATTTTCCTAGGAATTTGTTGAAGGCCAATAATTGTATCAGGTTTCTACAAATGAGAATAGTTGTGTCATAAAGATTTTACAATCGAATATTAAACTTTGTCGTAGATCAGTTTCAAAAGAAAATAACGGAGCGGTATAAAACATTCATGGTATTACTGAGATTCTACCAGAACTGAATATCTCTGTATTGATTTGTGTGAATTGTTGTTAAGTGGCTGGTCATTAACTGATACAGCTATCTCGTATCACTTCTTTCCGCTCTAGCAATGATTTTTTAATGTGGAAAATATCGACTTGTTCCGTGGTTTGGTCTATACCTCTACAATTGGCTACGTAAGTCAGTTTAAAGAATGGAGGGAGGCAGGACACACCATTTCAAATGTTGTTCTTGTGGTCTTCAGTCCTGAGACTGGTTTGATGCAGCTTTCCATGCTACTCTATCCTGTGCAAGCTTATTCATCTCCCAGTAGTTTCTGCAACCTACATCCTTCTGAATCTGTTTAGTGTATTCACCTCTTGGTCTCCCTCTACGATTTTTACCCTCCACGCTGCCCTCCAATACTAAATTGGTGATCCCTTGATGCCTCAGAACATGCCCTACCAACCGGTCCCTCCTTCTTGTCAAGTTGTGCCACAAATTCCTCTTCTCCCCTATTCTATTCAATACCTCCTCATTAGTTGCGTGATCTACCCATCTAATCTCCAGCATTCTTCTGTAGCACCACATTTCGAGAGCTTCTATTCTCTTCTTGTCCAAACTATTTATCGTCCATGTTTCATTTCCATACATGGCTACACTCCATACAAATACTTTCAGAAACGACTTCCTGACACTTAAATCTATACTCGATGTTAACAAATTTCTCTTCTTCAGAAACGCTTTCCTTGCCATTGCCAGTCTACATTTTATATCCTCTCTACGTCGACCATCATCAGTTATTTTGCGGCCGGCCGCGGTTGCCATGCGGTTCTAGGCGCTTCAGTCTGGAACCGCGCGACTGCTACGGTAGCAGGTTCGAATCCTGCCTCGGGCATGGATGTGTGTGATGTCCTTAGGTTAGTTAGGTTTAAGTAGTTCTAAGTTCTAGGGGACTGATGACCTCAGATGTTAAGTCCCATAGTGCTCAGAGCCATTTGAACCATTTTTTTAATTATTTTGCTCTCCAAATAGCAAAACTCCTTTACTACTTTAAGTGTCTTATTTCCTAATCTAATTCCCTCAGCATCACCCGACTTAATTCGACTACATTCCATGATCCTCGTTTTGCTTTTGTTGATGTTCATCTTATATCCTCCTTTCAAGACACTGTCCATTCCGTTAACATTTCAAATAGGAGACAGTAAAACGGTATGGCGTTCAAACTGACCTCCGGGTGGATGATAGCTTTATCTTTTACTGGTGTTCAGCCGGCCGAGGTGGCCGAGCGGTTCTAGGCGCTACAGTCTTGAACCGCACGACCGCTACGGTCGCAGATTCGAATCCTGCCTCGGGCATGGATGTGTGTGATGTCCTTAGGTTAGTTAGGTTTAAGTAGTTCTAAGTTCTAGGGAGCTGATGACCTCAGAAGTTGAGTCCCATAGTGCTCGGAGCCATTTGAACCATTTTACTGGTTTTCAGAATGTTCAAATGTGTGTGAATTCCTAAGAGACCAAATTGCTGTGGTCATCGGTGCCTAGAATTACACAATACTTAAACTAACTTATGCTAAGAACAACACACACACACACACCCAAGCCCGATGGAGTACCCGAACCTCCGGCGGGAGGAGCCGCGCAGTCCGTGACCTGGCGACTCTAACCGCACGGCCACTCCGCGAGGTAAGGCGCTACAGTCATGAACTGTACGGCTGGTCCCGGTGGAGGTTCGAGTCCTCCCTCGGGCGTGGGTGTGTGTGTTTGTCCTTAGGATAATTTAGGTTAAGTAGTGTGTAACTCTAGGGACTGATGACCTCAGCAGTTAAGTCTCATAAGATTTCACACACATTTGAATTCCGAGCGGCTGTTACTAGTGTATAAGCAAGTATGAATGGATGTACTTGGGCAAGGAGAAAAGTTCTCGGATTCACTACCTTACAAATGAGCCCTTTTTCGCCTCCAAAAACTTTCTCCAACGTTTCGGTTGTGAGCAGATTTGATCCCTGAAGTGCAATTCTGCAAGGCCAACGATACACAAATCTACAGCTGCTAAAACCTGTTCGTATATTGTGTAACTTTCAGGAAGTATTCCTCACACGTAGAGGGAAAAAATATGTTATATGAACATGGGTCCGGAAACGCTTATATTCGTGCTAGAGCTAATTTTCTACTTCTCTTCATTAATTACATTAATCACTGGAAACACACAGAAACAGGACGTACCAGCATTACGTACCAGCATTACGTAAAACATTTTCATACATGAAATTTTCAACATACCTTCTTGTTTACAGAATGAAATGTTCAAACTGCCCTCCGTTAGCAAGTATGCGTGCATCAATCCGCCGTTGCACTGACTCTTTGATGCCGCGATGTATCTCTGCAGAGTTGCGTATTGTTTCACAGCTTTCCATAACACAGGCACGAAGACTGTACATCTTGTTCCGGAGTTTCGTACAGAGGAGCTTTCAAATGCTCCCATAAATAAAAGTCTAGTGGGTTTAGGTCGAAGAGCGTGGAGACTAAGGAACTGATTCACCTCTATCCATCCATCACGGAATCTGCTATGCAGGCCCGGATCTAGGGAGGGGTTGGAGGAGGGGGCAAATCGGGGTATCTGGCCCGGGTGGCAATATCAGAGGGCGCCAAAGTCATATTTTTGAAGAAAAGAACCTTGTTTCATAAAGCGCGTAGCATCCAGCGCACGTTGGTCTATCGATTATTCATATGATTTTGAAACACATCCAAGTTGGTTTTTGAACATTTTTGAACGCATTCTAAGATTTTTTCTGTACGAATAATGAGTTTAATGCGTATATAGTGTCCGTGATGTCTCTGCCGGAGGAATCCCCGCCGCATCTAGAAATAAAAAACTTCCCCGCAGACAAAAGGGGACGGGTCTATGCAAGTTGAGCCCAATAAACCCGAACGGGTGAATGTCAATCGCTGTTTGTTTATACGACTGATTGAGTGTGCGAATGATCAGCTTTGTTATAATTATTCTCGAAATTCATAGATTGAGGCTACCAGAGTGGAAACAAACAACTAACAGTGATAATAGGTAAGGAAGATAACAGATAATCTTCTCGGTGTATCCAAGGAAATGAAATTTTGACAAAGTTTTTGCCAGAACGCTACTCTACTAAGGGCCAGTTGTACAGTCCCCGGTTAGGAGACACTTAAGTTATGTTTTCGGAATAGCGCGGAAAACGCGTTGACGAAGATGTAATAACGTCTAACCGAAGAATAAACAGGGGATAACTGTACCAATCGTTCTAGCAGGGTTAGTGAAGTTAACCGGAGAATAAGTTTTGACAATGGCAGGAGTAGTTACAGAATTGTTGACAAGTTTGCTTGTTAGAACGAGGAAGGAGAAGAAACGGCACATCACACAAATTATATTGAAGAACATGACGATTCCAAATTCATATAAAAATTTCGTACTACTACTATTCTATCTCTTGCTTAGAAACTGGAGCGTATGAATGAAACGTGAAATTATCTCATAACGTAAACCTTTCTGCTTGTAGTAGCCCTAATAGGCGTTTCATATTGTTACTTCGTGTATTATATTCTGTCGCGTTATTTATGCAGATGAAGTACATAAAAGTGACCATTTGTGCCTAAACAGTCTCGCTTATTTGGCGTGTGTTGCAATTGCTGCAATACTACAAAGACCTATTTCGTTATTTAGCAGACACTGACAAAATAGGCGTAATCAGATTGAGCAACCACACCAGTCTTGGGTACAATTCGTATTAACAGCTTTTTTGGTATTAGATAGCGAAATTTTGATTTTTCATGTAGCATAACTTTTAACAGAGCACTAGTGTCCCGACTTCACGCAGGCACATTACGTCAACTGGGAAAAAATATTGTTCCACGCTATCTTCCATAGGGAATTATCCATTTGTAAACAGTACATCAATGTCAGAATAACTTTCAGTGAAAATATTAGAGCCACGGCTGTTGACTTAGTGAGCTATTATGTTTTATATGTGCCAGAAAATGCCCCTTCTACTCCCCATGTTAATTTTCACAAAGGAAGATTAATGCTTCAGAGCAACAAAATTGTTTCCCATGAAGCATTGTTCATGTAAAGTATTTGTAATTACTTAAGCTAAGTTTCTTTTTCCTTTTATTTGAAAGAAAGGAAAAAGAGATGAAAGGTGATACTTAATCAGAAATGTAATAGAGATGTTGTGCTTCTTAATTATTGGTATTATCCAAGTAAGAACATCCGCATTTATCATAAAATATAAGTTCTTTGCTATAAGAGCATTGACTTGGCCTTCAGTTAATAGAAATCTTTAGTTATTGAATACAAATAATCGTAACATGTAGAGGGGGTGACTGGCAAGCAGTGTTTTTAAATTTCTTTTGAATTGCCACCCAAATTCTGAACGACAGAAGAAAACCATCGTAAGTTCAAAAATGACAGTTTTGAGGTTTTTATCGTGTGTGGCTTGTTTACGTCGTACCTTGTTAGTGGTAAACTATCGTCTGTATATGTTCAGTAACGTGATTGTATCGTAGTGCAAGCAGAACCCACCAGTAATCAATAGTAAGTGATTATAATAAAGACGAAATGCACGTAGAGACTAGCGGAAGAGGATATAAAAACACGACTGTTAATAATTGTGTATTTGACTTACTTCTCAGGTAGCAAAGTCCGAGCCGCAGCGGCTTCTTTGTGCTCTCCTGTAAAGTTAGTGAAATGTCACTTAACGATAGTTTACCTCTGACGCCCAGAATTGTCACATGTAATTCTTTTCTTTTTGTCATAAGTACCAATTAATCAGCTGTTATTGGCGCTAAAATACTTTGCCTCTGGTGATTTCTTTTTTTTCATTGGAAACTTCACTGATAGTGACAACTAGACAGCCAACGGGCTTAGTAAACGGGCGTGTGTGACAATGTACAACATGCAAAGATACAGGTTTTTAATTATTTAATTCTCTGTTGTAATTAAATGTATATGGATTAATTCATGTTTTTGCTTAAATCTTTTGTTTTGATTGCTCTTTTATGAATCTTATTTTGAACACGATGCCTTTTTTTTTCAACTAATACAACTATTTCTCCATTCTCTGGTTCTCATCATGTTACTTTTGAAGCAGCTCCATCTGCAACTGTGCTAGATTTTTCACATTTGAGAATAGGTATTTTTATTCTGAAAATAAAAATAAAATTTATTGTTTTAAGGAAAGGAATGTGCAAAAAAAGAAAGACCACAGTGAAAGTGTTATGTCTCCAATTACTTGCCCCTCCTTCCCACACTACATACAGCAACTGGAAATGATTGCACAAGCCAAGATTTTGTTTGTAATTGTTACTGTTCCTCACACTATAGCAATAGCATCCAGTCTGGATATGTGCGTAGCTGCACTTCTACCTCAGCGACATCAAAAATTATGATTGTTCACTGAAGCTGTTGGTAACTTTGATCCGTGTTGGCTCGTTCTATGTTCTTACATCTTTGCCTGCTGCCGCGATCCGTGTCTGTCTAGTCGTTGGGTGGTGCTTCGGTCGGCTCTTGGATGACTCTTTGGTTGTAGTTTTTTTGGACCGGGTTGTTGACCACATGGGAGGAGAGACAAGAGGCACATGTGACGTACGGTGAGCTGTTCACGGAGGTCAATGGCGCACCATTTTCCAAGCGGCCGGTGGTCGACAGAGTTGTATTGGTGGGCAGTACTTGGGCCAAATGTTTACGCGGGCGGTTTACCCGGGATTAAGGAGGCTTGGTTGGTGATGGGTGTGTTGGAGTGCTATTAATTTTCTGGCCCCGTCTGTTCTGTTCTTTGAGGGTAAGGTACTCGTTACTTGATTGACATACATTATATGATCAAAAGTATCCGGACACCCCCAAAACATACGTTTTTCAAGTTAGGTGCAATGTGCTGCCGCCTACTGCCAGGTACTCCATATCAGCGACCTTAGTAGCCATTAGACATCGTGAGAGAGCAGAATGGGGCGTTCCGCGGAACTCACGGACTTCGAACGTGGTTAGGTGTTCGGTGTCACTTGTATCTCACGTCTGCACGCGAGATTTCAACACTCTTAAACATCCGTAGCTCCACTGTTTCCGATGTGACAGTGAAGGGAAAACGTGATGGGACACTTACAGCACAAAAGCCTACAGGCCGACCTCGTCTGATGACTGTCAGAGAGCGCCGACAGTTGAAGAGGCTCGTATTGTGTAATATGCATTTATCCAGACCTTTACACAGGAATTCCATACTGCATCAGCGTCCACTGCAATTACTATGACAGGTGAGAAAACTTGAATTCCATGGTCGAACGGCTGCTCATAAGCCACACATCACGCCGGTAAATCCAAAGGACGCCTCGCTTGGTGTAAGGAGCGTAAACATTGGACGATTGAACAGTGGAAAAACGTTTTGTGAAGTGACGAATCACGGTACAAAATGTGGCGATCCGATGGCAGGGTGTCGGTATGATGAATGTTGGTGAACGTCATCTGCCAGCGTGTGCAGTGCCAACAGTAAAATTCGGAGGCGGTGGTGTAATGATGTAGTCGTATTTGTCATGGAGGGGGATTGCACCCCTTGTTGTATTGTATGGCACTATCACAACGCAGGTATAAATTGATGTTTTAAGCACTTTCTTGCTTCCCACTGTTGAAGAACAATTCGGGGATGGCGATTGCATCTTTCAACACGATCGAGCACCTGTTCATAATGCACGGCCTGTGTCGGAATGGTTACACGATAATAACATCCCTGTAATGGACTGACCTGCACAGAGTCCTGACCTTAAACCTATAGAACACCTTTGGGATGTTTTGGAACCCCGACTTCGTGCCAGGCCTCACCGACCGACATCATTACCTCTCCTCAGTGCAGCACTCCGTGAAGAATGGGCTACCATTCCCCAAGAAGCCTTCCAGCACCTGATTGGACCTATGCCTGCGAGAGTGGAAGCTGTCAAGGCCAACACCATACTGAATTCTAGCATTACCGATGGAGTTCCCCTCGAACTTGTAAGTGATTTTCAACCAGGTGTCCAGATACTTTTTATCACATAGTGTATGTGCTCCAGTGTCGAAGTTGCTCCCGCTCTGCTGGATTGCCTGTGGTTCTCCGTCACTCTGACTCAAGCATTGAAGCTTTCTTGTGCCTTTGTTTGAAATTATGTGAATGCCATATTTGATGTGTTTAAAATTTCTTTTAATTGCAACTTGTTCAGTGTCTGCTTATCTTGTCATTGTGATCTGAAATTAATTGAGTCATATGTTTTAGGCCGCTATGTGTATTAGTGACTACTGAGGTCGAAACTGAGTCTTATTTGTGTTGGAAGCCGTTGCTTCTCTGGTTGAGGTAACGACTATTAATTTGCCTAAGACCGTGGTAAGCAAACGCTCACGGCCCAGTGAATCTTGGCTCCTTCGGGAAATTAAATTCTCTAACTCTGGTAAAATTTTGCCCCTTTCAAAAAAATATATTTAGTGTTCTAAATACAATTACTGTTGTAGTTGTTTGAGTGTTAGCTCTCAAGATTTGGCTGTTACCGTTTAACTCAATTAAATTAGTGTGTTTGAGTAGTTCTGTGATTTCTTGGTTATTACGCTAACTCGTTGTTACGTTTTATTGTAAGATTAATCGGTTAATCCACTAGTAATTCTTATTTTAATATTCTCTTTGTAGTACGTAAGGCTTGGTTGGGGGTTGGGGTCACGCTCACACTGAGTTTCTTGTCTTAGTCTGAGCATTTTCATATGTTCTATGATTATTATGTGTGAACCGTACGTTTGCTTGTTTGCTCCCGGCTTTCTGAGATGTTCGTAGCATTTGGAGGCGCTGCCCTGGGTGTTATTTGTCACCCATCGTTTCATGGGGCGTAGCCTGTAATCGTCGGCTTTGTATGTGCACGCGGGCGGCGCGCCGCTTCCCGTCTCGCCGTAGCCTCTGAGACGTTGCGGCCTCCTGCATTGCTACGACACCCCTCATAAGTTGAGTTCCTACCTCGTAGCAATCGGGCGTTAATTTTACCTGAAACTCCCTTTATTCTAAACCATCTTACTCAGACCTGGCCGGCCGTACCTGCCCCTTCCATGTTTTCCATGGTTGAAGTTTGGTTTTAACGTAATAGTTTTAATATTGGTGTAATGCCCAATTTTATAAATGGTATTTTATTATTTTTCCACGTCAGTATCCGAATTATGCCCATGGGGCTTCTCTGATTGATCAAATATTGGATATTTGCGTTGAGAATTGTTCCTGTGCTCGTTGCATAAAATATTAGTACTTGACGGGCCTCAGCCCGTCAGATACCAGACATGTGAAATTTCATGTTAGCACATGTCTTGTAATTTATATTCATTAATGTCAAGCACCCCCTTTGACCAGCCAGTTGTTGGAACTCTAATCTTTAGCTTCACTGCTGTCATTGTTTGCCCATCGCTAAGTGCACGTTTGAATTATTTTTGATTTTACTACTTGCTTGTTAGTCCTTCCTAAATTGTTACATTTTATTGGTTTAAACTAAATAATTTATCATTATTTGGTGTAACTGGAGAAATTTTGGAGTAACTGCCTGAATGCCTTTTCTTAACTATTTTATCTAACTTTATGCTGGAATTTGAGCTCCTGATCACACTTTAAATCAGTTGCTGGCGCAAAACATTGTCACAGATTAGTTGCCCCTTCTTAATTACGTTCATTGTAGGCAGCTATTATCGTTTGTATTTTGTTAGCTTTCTTGGTATCTGTGCAATAAAAGATTGTTGGACTCTTGTGAAGTAACCAGTGACTCGTGATAAGTGGCCTGCACCTTTCCCTTGCCCATTTAGTTGTTTCTTTATGCTGGGACGTTCACTGACATTTAAAACGTATTCTCTATATATGTCACAAATATAATAGTTAATAACCATCACATTATAGAAATTGGTTTTGTATATGCTCAGGAAATGTAAAAGTAGATGCACAAACAGTGATCAATAATTCAGCAAATGTACTTTCTGTAGGTCACCAATTGCTGCTGTAATGAATACGGAGCGTGCTCTACTGTTGTAGTCAACCTAATTTGACGGATACGCCATTCCAGGGATAATTAACCGGAGAATAAAATGACGTCGTGCAATGCGCGCCCCAAGTCATACCGTGGTTAGCCTATTCCACCGATTGCTATCTCTGAATTTATCGCAAGATTGTGTAACTGGCCCTAGATAGGCTAAAATAAAAAGTGCCTGTTCGTATCAATATAAAAGACATATATACACAAACTCACAAATATGATCATGATTTTGTATGTAAGAACGATACGTCAATGTTAAAATATATTTATCTCTATTTTTAGGCAGTAAAGAGCAAATGATGAGCGTACCAAGAAAGAAGTTTTCTGGGGCTCAGAACAGAAAAAGAACTAAAGATAAAGCTGAAGAAATAAATAAATCGGCTACTAAGATGACAAGATGGCTTCACGAAGCAAACGCATTATTAAGCTCCACTGACACTATGTTTTCAAGTATTTCGAACAATTCTTGTAATTTGGACATTAAAGATAATGCGACCGAACAGGAGAAGGTTCAAGTCTCTGATGAAGGTAAACAGTCTTCATCGTTGGTATTATCTTAGCAGGAAGATGATTTTGAGCTAGCATCTGCTGCCTTGTTGCAGACGGGTAGCAAAGACAAAGTTATAGATCCGATGGACCCATGGCTGGACCACGAAAAAATTACAGATCAACGAAGGTCATTCCTCAGCAAACAAGCTGTATTACTAAAAGATAAACATCTAGATAACATGGAGTTCAGATCCACTGTATGCAACGGTAGGCATTTGACATATCACATGTGATTCGGAATAATGGCAAATCAGGAAAATATTAAAAGATCTTGGTTTGCTTATGCGAAAGCAAAAAAGGCAATTTACTATACAGCCTGCATGATATACGGCAGCTCTTCTACATCAGCCTTGTGGTGGTAGTGCTTCATTAACAGCACAAAAGCTTCAGAAAGATTATCTGAGCATGAAACATCTCAAACACGTAAAGAATGTTTTATTAAATGGAAAACCCATCTGCAGCAAATAAAATCGTGTCAGGGCATCGATCGCGAGATTGAGAGATTAATCCACTCTGAGAAAGAAAAGGGTGCCATATTCTGCTGTCACGTATCTTCCCACAAATTGTCTTGCTTTTAGAGGTTCTCTAGGAACACCGAGTGTTCTCAATGAAAATTTTCCGCAACCTAGTCAACGAAATTTTCTTAATTTGATATTTCTACTCACCAAATATAATCCTACTCTCAAGTACCACGTAGATCACGTAAAAAAAAGCACAGGAATCCTATTTATCGAAGACAATGCAAAATGAAATCATCGATATAATGGCAAACAAACTTGGAATACTGTTATCAGTTATATCAAGGAGACCAACAATTTCACCGTCGTGTTTGACTGCTCTCCAGACGTATCTCACACTGAACAAATGAGTCAAATGAGCCGGCCGCGGTGGTCTCGCGGTTCTAGGCGCGCAGTCCGGAACCGTGCGACTGCTACGGTCGCAGGTTCGAATCCTGCCTCGGGCATGGATGTTTGTGATGTCCTTAGGTTAGTTAGGTTTAAGTAGTTCTAAGTTCTAGGGGACTAATGACCACAGCAGTTGAGTCCCATAGTGCTCAGAGCCATTTGAACCATTTGAGTCAAATGATTCGTTGTATAAAAATAACAGAAACTGGATGTGAAATAAAGGAAAGCTTTATTGGTTTTATAGACGTTGACGGAAAGACTGGAGAATATATCACACTGAGAATACTAGAAAAACTAGAAGCTCATGGTATGGATGTGCAGAAATATCATACACAATCTTACGATGATGGATCTAACATGGCCGCCATACGTTAGAGTCCAATCCAGAATTATGGAAATGAATGAGTTCGCGGAGTTTATACCGCGTCTAGCACACTGTTTATTCTTGTGGGCGTGCATTCAGCGTCATCATGTCCAGAAGCAGTTAGTTTATTTTGGGTTGTAGAGAAATTTTATTGCTTTTTCGTTGGATCCACCTCGTGGTGGAAAATAATGAGAGGTGTACAAAAAACCAACTTAAAAGGAAGTAACCAAAGAAGGTGGTCGGCTAAATATTAGCTGTTTCAGCTCTACGAAATAATTTACCGAACTTTTTTTAAAGCTCTGGAATAAATTAAAAAATCCTCTCTTGCCGCAAAATCTAAGTATGAAGTTGGTCGCCTACTAGATGCAGTCATGGGTTTTAAATTTATCCTTAATTTAAAATTTGGACTGGTATCCTTCGAGAGACTGATAGAGTGAACGTCGAAATACAGAAAGCGGTCATTATCATTTCGCGCTCTGTGGTGCTAATGCAAGGCCTTGTTAAGACCTTGCAAGAGGCGAGAGAGAAACCAATAGAGCAGTGGATCGGAAGAGCTACACCTGTTTCAGAAAATTTTGAAATCGAGCCTGCCCTCAAAAGCAGACGAACTTCCAGAAAGACAAGGCAACATGACGAAATCTGCGAGGACGAATCAATAACACGAGACCCGACTAAGATGTTTTTCAAAGGTATTAAAGTAGTAATTGACAAAATTTTAACACAAATTGGAAAAAGGGTAGAGAATGCATATAGTCCACATAAAAGTTCGCCTTCCTCAGCGGCTCGTATTTTTAAGTATATCGACTGAGGATCTGCAGAAAAATGAAGCCGATCTAGCACTAAAATATTCGAAATACTGGAATGCAGCTGATTTTTGCCTGGAACTCGCCATATTCAAAACGTTTGTGAACGAAATTAATGAAAAATCAACTGCTTTTGACCTGTTACAAAATATGTGCAAGCATGACTTGCAAGGACCTTTTCCTGATATTACTACAGCTTTAAGGATATACTGCACATTACCGACGACATCTGCAAGCTGTGGGCGAAACTTCAGCAAAGTAAAAATAATTAAAAGCTCCAGAATGAGATTTTCACTCTGCAGCGGAGTGTGCGCTGATATGAAACTTCCTGGCAGATTAAAACTGTGTGCCCGACCGAGACTCGAACTCGGGACCCCCCCAGGCTGTGGCTAACCCATGTCTCCGCAGTATCCTTTCTTTCAGGAGTGCTAGTTATGCTAGGTTCGCAGGAGAGCTTCTGTAGAGTTTGGAAGGTAGGAGACGGATACTGGCAGAAGTAAAAGCTGTGAGTACCGGGCGTGAGTCGTGCTTCGGTAGCTCAGATGGTAGAGCACTTACGCGCGAAAGGCAAAGGTCCCGAGTTCGAGTCTCGGTCGGGCACACAGTTTTAATCTGCCAGGAAGTTTCATAATTAAAAGCTATCTGCGTTCAATAATGAGTCAGGAACGCCTATCTGGCCCCGCAGTCCTAGCCATTGAGACCAACTTTGATGTGGTAGTAGGTTTTTTCACAGAAAGGAAAGCACGCTCTGTAAAGCTGGAACAAGATTAGAGAGGAAAAGATGCTGGGAGCTAAGGATTGAGGAAATGTGTACTGTCTTGCTTGTCTCTTGTCTTTACTTGTTTTATGTTTCCTATATTTAATTTTATGTTATGTAACAGAGAAATTTATTAGCTAATAGGCAATAAAGAATCAAATTTTCTGAAGAGTTCTTATTCTCCCTGTCACAAATAATCCCAACCAGTATTAATTGTGAGTATTTTCTAATGGGGGTAGAATGTCAAACCGGCCGACTGGGAGCAGGAGAGGCGCCACAGGACATTTTAATTTCCACTTATCTGAATATAGGTTTGATGGTTTCCATTAAAAAATTTACACGTTTGAATTCCAAAGAGTGAAATACAGCGACGTGCAATGGAAGAATGCTGTGTGAAGAGGCGTGGCACTGCATTTTGGCACGCTTAAGACCAAATAACATGTCTTACCTTTCCTCGAACACGTACGTTTTATGCATCAAACTCTTCAGAAAGATGTGCGCTACAAAATGATCATTTTTTTGAAAAATTTATTTTTTTAGATTTTCGACGTCCTAGTTCAAATTTACGAGGGGGGAGTTTTTGCTCCGGTTCGGTGCTGCAGCGCTATGTAGAACCCTACGAACGTTAACACTGAAATGAAGAGGCCCTCCATCGTGCACGAAGTAAATATTTTGTCGCACTCGTAAAGGCACATGTTCTAGCAGGACAGGTTGAGTGTTATCTAACAAAGTATTGTAAGTTTCTCCGTTGAGCCTGGGTGGCAGAACATGAGGTCCTAACAAACAGTCAACAATGTTGCCTGCCCCAACATTGACAAAAAATCTTCGTTGGTGACGAGTCTCCAGGGACATATCAGGGATTCAATGCGACGGCGAATTAATGCGTGTGTTCTTGCTAACGGAGGGAATTTTGAACATTTCATTTAGGAAAGTTTTCATATAGTAACTAAGAAGGTATGTTGAACATTTCTTGTAAGAAAACGTTTCATGTAACGTTGGTACGTTCATGTTTCTCACGATCAATGTGATTAGGAGTAGAAGTAGAAAATGAGCTCTTAGCATGGAAATAAAGCATTCCCTCGTCAATGTCCACATAATACATTTTCTTCCTCTGCGTGTGAGGAATTTTTCCTGGAGGTTTGGCCATATCTTTTTGTTAAATCCTGTACATGCAAATAAGCGACAGATGATACCAAATGTGGACCATAGAGCGAATGTTCCAACAAATATAACTTAATACACCTCAGTTTTGCTAAAGCCAAAGCACCTTTGTATGCAGATACATTGTCACGAACAGTGATGACTTTTTTCTTTTGCATTCAGGTCTTTTATCTCATCTTTTCTTGGCATCCTAGCAGACTACTCCTTCTGTCAGGCATTAGGCCTTGCTCCGCCTGTTGCAGCCACATTTGGTGCTCCCCTCTTGTTGTTGGGCTTCCATTGAATTTTTTATCTTACGCAACATATTGACCAAAATGTAGTGGCCGTCTTGACTTCTCCATTCGCAACAGACGGAACAGGCCTATCCCTTTTTGCTTATTTTTCATGTATATCAAATATGTTCATTCCTTCCTAATATTTATGAAACAGTCCATCGGTTCTTGGAGGAACATATTAAAAACTTAACTTCTCAGCATTAATGTACCACAATAACATTTATTTAATAATTTTTTATGAACCGGCTCTCGGCTTCTTATGCTACCGTCAGGTAATTAAACAGTTATTCCACACAGCTTCACCGAGAGTTCGTTGCTGTTCAAAGATTTTTGTTCAAAGATACGTGAGATTTTATGATTATATCGATACAAAGCGCAAGCATAAAGAAACATCCAAAGAAACTCTGAACAAGTAAATCTTATATTAGAGTATATTGAGATATTAAAACTATATGAAAGTATAAGCCAGATATGTTGCATAAGTGAGGTATGGCACAGGTTACTATGCTATTTGGATAAACTGTTGAATGTGCTGAACAGGCCGGAAAAAGGAGGGGATGGGGAGAAAGAAGTTTATGCTATGCTATTTCTCTCATTATTTTCAAAATTTGGTTTTGTTATACACAGCAATAGTTATAGCCCTACCCTAATTGGCAACATACTCAGCAGGAAGAAGAGACAGAGGATAACAGCACTCCTTTTATCCTCCACAAAACCATCCTGATGGCAAATGGGCCCCGTCCAATATGTAGCTAGGACTTAACAGGTTACTGTCAGAAAACTAAAATCCAGGAAATATACTCCAGTTTTTTTCACCAGGGATGCTATCATCCACCTTTTATTCAACAGTAAAGATAAGATTTCACTTTTACCAGAGTGGTGGAAATTATAAGATTACCTGCAATCTTTGTGGCAAATAATATGTACCTCAGTCCGGTGAACTGTAACTACTAGGCTGACTGAGCGTGAAAGGAAGATTCTGAAAAACGAAGATTCCACCTTTGCTGAACATGTACTGAATGACTGTCATTCATAAGATATAAAATGTGATGTTCTCCGTACAGCAACTAAAGGCAGAAAAATAACATTACACGAAATTGTGGTCATTAGTAAACACCAATAAAATTATGTTGACTTGTTCCTTAATCACCAAAAACAGTTGCATTACTCCCCCTTACTAAAGTAGCAGCAGCCAGTTACTATTCCTCTCATCATTTGATAATAAGCTTGTTATAACTGTTCCACGCCCACATTCCTTAGACTGCTTTCTCGCCTCACCCCCCTCTTTTTTTTTCGGCATGTTCATCACATTCACCAGTTTGTCCAAATACATTTCATTGGACATGCAATTTTATTTTATCTTATCTTTTTTTTCAGTACCAAAGATTCACTCTCATACAGCAAATATTCATTCCTATCAAACAATGTTGGTGGCGATATAACTTCACGTAATATTGAAGATAAGCTTCTTACTTTACCTGCGGACGATGCTGTCGTCAGCGGATTTTTTTCTGCGGGATCATCGGATTCCTTCCATTGCGTAGATTCCTGTTTCGTTCCTGGCGTAACGCGGTGCATCCAAGTGTCCTTCAGAAAAAAGTCTGCAGAAAAATCAGTCCGATTCTTTAAAATCGGTTCAAAAATTCCTCGTAATTTACTTTTCACCTTTGCTTTTAGACGGAATTTAACCAATCGGGCAGTATCTTGTAGACAGCCGTCACACAATTAATTCTTCATGGAAAACGTATTTTATTTTTTATTCTTATATATCTATGGCTTCAGCTATTTCCGATATCTGTAACATAATATTGTGCACCTTTTATACGTTCTCGTCTGTCGTTGCTCTTAATTGCCGACATTGGAAGGGCAGACTGCTTATAAACCTTCAACCAGTTTGATCGAAGTAGCTTGGTGGTAAAACAAACAAAACAAAAGGATTTTATTACGTGACGTATTCCAGTTTAACCATTAGAACGAAACACAAATTGCATAGATACTTTAAAAATCCTTTGTGGTAAAGCTAACTCACTTATTAAGCTCATTTAGTCTATCCATGGAAATGTGATTTTGTTGTTGAGCGGTGGCTGCATCGCATTTGAAAATTTGTTACTTGCTCTTACCCTGTTTTATTCTGTGTTCTCTTCTGTAATTTAGTTCCTTCGGCCTTTAACGAAATACTATTTTAGTAACTTGAATAGTTAACTGACGTTCCCTCTTCTCACATCGCACTGACTGACATTAAGAATGTGTCTTATCATCTGATGAACTATAGTATTCTTGCGTTGGAACTGGCAGATCTCGTAGTGAAACACAAAACAATGCTTATTACTTTGTGAGCAGACATTTTAACAACCAGAATAGACGCTTTTCTAGAAACACGGCGCTGTAAGCGAAGGAAACTGATTTTTAACGGCTGCTTCAATAGTGACTCTTTTCTCACTGAATGATCCATGAGCGGGGAAGCTGATCATCGTTCTCGGAAGATCTTCCGAATACGATTAATGTCGAACAATTTCATAGAAGTTTATTCGGCATTCTTCAGAAAGAAGAAAACTTTCGATGAGTCACAAAACTTATATTCTGTTCGTTTATCTAAGCTCCTGAACTTCCATTTTTTATGCACTTTATCTACGAGTATTAGCAGTGCGCAGTGCTTTGCATAATTGATCATTGTGTTTATAATTTTGTCTGGAAACAAATGGAATACTTGAATGACTTCAGATAAACCGTCATTTCTGTATCTATGCATTTTTCAGTGTCGGCAAATGTTATATAAGTTATTGAATAGAAGGTGCAGTTTCACCACGAGTTATTTCGTGCAGAAACGGAATTGTCTTGTTCTGGAAATTAGAGACAGACTCACTTCCAGTCAAGGCGTCATATGATCTTCAGAGAGTTTGTCGGAAGTGGTAGCCAGCTTGAAAACTACAGCTTAATTTGACTGAGGTTAGGCGAAGATCTAACTTCGTCTTTGTTGATCGCTGGTTTGGCGGACCCAAATGATCGTCTGACTTTTTGTACAATATTTACATCGGGTTGTTGCGTAATACAGTGTCACCAAATCATTCGGTAACTCATTCACTTACTATTCTTCCCCGTCTCGCAAGATAGGACTTCGTGAAGATAAACACAACTAGCAAAATACTATGGTACTTTTGGTAGAGCAGATGTGTCGATTGTATTCAGCTTACAACAAAAGTAATTAATCATCCGAAAAATATAAATACTTTCTTTTCCTTTGTTTGTTGGAGCATCACTAAGGTGGAGTCTATATAAAATCAGTAAAGACAAAATAATTGTTTTTATCGTACAAGAACGAGAAAATAATCGCTATTGGCCTCTCGTGGCTAGAACATTTAATCATTAGTATGACGAACACGAGCCAGAATATTTAGTCATAAGTATGACGAATAAGAATCTTAATAACCAGACTAGCGTTGAAATTGTTGCACTTTAGAGTCCGAGAAAAGAACTTTTTGCCCATTCCAAGCCACCTTGTTGCGTTCCCTCAAAGTAGATTTGTCACACTGTCCAGTGTCCAGGCTGGAAACGAGTTACTCTTTGTTTTGTTCCCTTCTTTTTCTGTTGTCCCACTGATTGCGACGAGATAAGTTACGTGACTTCAATACGCTATGTCCGTTTCGTCGGCTTCTAAATGCACTAGCACCGCAGTATCTGGCATAACTCAAGGTCCCGCTTACACAGTATCCCAGCCGTGCCTACACGTAAAACAAAAACATTCGCCAGCTCCTCTGTTCCTGTCGCCCGCATTTAGTACAAACTGCCCAGCATCCTACACACAGTTCCATTCTCTGCTGTCTTTAAAAAGAAGATGAAGCACTTTCTTCTGTCTCCCTGATAACGTTTCCCATAAAAATGATATATATGGGCAATGTTCCCTCTGCCAAATAGTGAAGCCAGTGCTCTCATCTTATTCCAGTTAGGTTTCTTTCTCTTTCCCTTTCTCTGTGAGTTACTCCACTTTCTTTTCCTGTATTCTCATTAACTGTATGTTATACGTTCCTCTTTCCCTGTTTCTTTCGCCCCTTTTTCTCATGTCCATTTCACTAGCTCTCATAGTTTAAACCTGCCTTCCCGTAATTTGTGTTTATTATTGCACTCATTGTGGAAGAATTAAACTATACGTTTTAATCAACGTCATTGTAATTTCTAAATGCAGTTTTCCATATTAAATGTAACTTAGAACATGTTTATCGTAATATATGCAATGTTAAATATGTAGAATGTCTGATTAGATGCAAGAAAAATAAACAATGCATGTATTCACATCGAATACAGCACCATTTTTGTGGTACACAGTTATATGCCAAAGCTCTGTCATTCTGTCATATGTGTATTCTCTGTGGAATGCGATCCATCAACTGCCACAGAGACCTGTCTTGTTATTATCTTTTACCTTTCCAGTTAGCTATTGCGTACCGCTAGTCAGAATTTATCTAGTGTCCTTAGTGTTTCTCGATATCATATTCTAATTAACAACCGAGCTTAAACTTATTTTAATCGATTATTCTGAAGTATTGTCTTCATTCAAATTCTATTCGCAAATACCCTTGGTTGTTTGGACTTTATATAATTAGTACAGTAAGCTCTTATCGATTCCAAATCTGTGTCTCTAGTTTTGTGAGCTTGCAACAGATTCTTAACTACTCGCGGTATAACGAAACAAATTAATCTAACGAGTAATCCAGTGGGACGCTAAACACAAATTTTACATCAGTTGTTGTGCTGTCAGCATATTGAAACGGTTGTTGTTAGGAGATCTTCCGATAGATCGACTTTATTCTGGCCTTATCTGTGTGTTTGTACGGAATCTAGGCTGGGAGATTTGTAGAAAGTGCAAATATTTCCCATGTCACTCTTAACAGACTTACATTCAGGCGCGCCGTGTGTTATCCCGTAGGCGTACCGCGAGCACTTGTCATGGACGCTGTTTCAGTACGCCTGTAACATTGCAAAGGAAACTACACAATTGCTCGTAAATAAATTTTATTGCTGAGAGTCTCCTATAGGTATTGTATCGGTGAGGATAGCCTTTAGAAAGCAATTATTCGACTGGAAACCATGAAATAATAAAATATATTATTTTGGGACCCTTCTGTAGTATATGTCTCTAAAGTACATTGTATAATTTTAATTCCAAATAAAATGCTAAGTTTGATTGTTTTTATTTTTACAGTAGGCCTGCTTCACTGAACTGCCAGCATCAGGTTATCTGTAAGTAAATGTTGCAAAATTTTGGTACATTATTTATAATTGTGTAGATTAATATTAAATGGATTTCCTTATTACACATTTTTAACATACGTCTGATGATACTGACATCTACCCGACATCTGTGGTTCTGTCACTGTCTGTTTGCTTATTATTTATATTAGGTAGGCTTTTATGTGGTAATAATAATTGGTTATCACCTTATTTGACATTATTATTATGTTTAGTTGCCGGATTATATTCTTTATATCGGTATTTTCGTGAACCTGTTTTCTGATGTTTGGCTTTCTTTTCGTAAGTGTCGATACCTTGTGTTTGAAGCGTTGTCGAGCTCGGGGTTTCGGAAAAGTGATTCTTTAATTGTGTTGCACAGCTTATTTAAGCTTGGTTACATATGAGTCACACGAATCAGCGCGTGCACATGAAACTTTTAAAACCTTCCATTATTATAATAATTTACAGGAAGATATTTATTGTTATAAATAGGAAGATATTTACAATCATTGCTTTTAATAATTTCCACAGTGAAATTCTGTCTCGAAATCTGGCAGAAAACCCAAAGGGATTCTAGTCATACATAAAGCACACCAGTGGCAAGACGTAATCAATACCTGCACTGCGCGATAACAACGGTGAAGTCACTGATGACAAAGCAGAGTTATTAAACACGATTTTCCGAAACTCCTTCACCAAAGCAGACGAAGTAAATATTCCTGAATTCCAATCAAGAACAACTGCCAAGATGAGAAACATAGAAGTAGATATCCTCGGTGTAACAAAGCAGCTTAAATCACTTAATAAAGGCAAGACCTCCGGTCCAGGTTGTATACCAGTCAGGTTCCTCTCAGAGTATGCTGATGCAATAGCTCCCAAAAAGGGAAATAGGAGTAATCCTCTGAATTACAGGTTCATATCACTAACGTCGGTTTGCAGTAAGGTTTTGGAACATATACTGTATTTGAACATCATCAGTCCGCAGCTCGTGGTCTTGCGGTAGCGTTCTCGCTTCCCGCGCACGGGGTCCCGGGTTCGATTCCCGGCGGGGCCAGGGATTTTCTCTGCCTCGTGATGATTGGGTGTTGTGTGTCTTTCATCATCATTTCACCCCCATCGACACGCAAGTCGCCGAAGTGGCGTCAACTCGAAAGACTTGCACCAGGCGAACGGTCTACCCGACGGGAGGCCCTAGCCACACGGCATTTACAGTTTTTTGAACATTATGAAGTTCCTCGAAGAAAACGATTTATTGGCACAAAGTCAGCACGGATTCAGAAAATATCGTTCTTGCGAAACACAACTATCTTTTTATGCTCATGAAGTAATGAGTACTATCGACAGGGAATGTCAAACTGATTCCATATTTTTAATTTTCAGAAGGCTTTCGCTCCGTTCCTCGCAAGCGTCTTCAAAAATCAAATGGCTTTGAGCACTATGGGACTCAACTGCTGTGGTCATCAGTCCCCTAGAACTTAGAACTACTTAAACCTAACTAACCTAAGGACAGCACACACATCCATGCCCGAGGCAGGATTCGAAACTGCGACCGTAGCAGTCGCACGGTTCCGGACTGCGCCCCTAGAACCGCGAGATCACCGCGGCCGGCACAAGCGTCTTCTAACCAAACTCCGTGCTTATGGAATATCGCCTCAGTTGTGGACTGGAATCGTGATTTCCTGTCAGAAAGGTCATAGTTCATAGTAATAGACGGAAAGTCACCGAGTAAAACAGCAGTAATATCCGACGTTCCCCAAGGAAGTGTTATAGGCCCTCTATTTTTCCTGATCTGTATTAACGACATAGGAGACAATCTGAGTAGCCGTCTCAAGATTGTTTACAGATGATGCTGTCATTTACCGACTTGTAAAGTCATCAGATGACCAAAAAGAATTGCAAAATGATTTAGGTAAGATATGTGTATGGTGCGAAAAGTGGCAGTTGATCCAGAATAAAGAAAAGTGTGAAGTTATTGACATGAGTACTAAAATAAATCCGCTAAATTTCTATTACGCGGTAAGTCACACAAATCTGAAGGCTGTAAATTCAACTAAATACTTAGGGATTACAATTACAGGTAACCTAAATTGGAACGATCACATAGATAGTGTTGTGGGTATAGCAAACCAAAGACTGCGATTCATTGGCAGAACACATAGAAGGTGCAGCACGTCTATTAAAGAAACTGCTTACACGCTTGTCCGCCCTATTCTGGAGTATTCAAATGGTTTAAATGGCTCTGAGCACTATGGGACTCAACATCTTAGGTCATAAGTCCCCTAGAACTTAGAACTACTTAAACCTAACTAACCTAAGGACATCACACACACCCATGCCCGAGGCAGGATTCGAACCTGCGACCGCAGCAGTCCCGCGATTCCGGACTGCAGCGCCAGAACCGCTAGACCACCGCGGCCGGCATTTTGGAGTATTGCTGTGCGGTATGGGATCCGCATCAGGTGGGATTGACGGATAACATCGAACAAATACAAAATGAGCAACTCGTTTTGTATTATGGTGAAATAGGGGAGATAGTGCCACAGAGATGATACGTGAGTTGAAGGGTCAATCATTAAAACAAAGGCGTTTTTCGTTGCGACGAGATCTTCTGATGAAATTTCAATCACCAGTTTTCTACTCTGACTGCGAAACATTCCGTTGGGACCGACCTACATAGGGAGAAATACACTCCTGGAAATTGAAATAAGAACACCGTGAATTCATTGTCCCAGGAAGGGGAAACTTTATTGACACATTCCTGGGGTCAGATACATCACATGATCACACTGACAGAACCACAGGCACATAGACACAGGCAACAGAGCATGCACAATGTCGGCACTAGTACAGTGTATATCCACCTTTCGCAGCAATGCAGGCTGCTATTCTCCCATGGAGACGATCGTACAGATGCTGGATGTAGTCCTGTGGAACGGCTTGCCATGCCATTTCCACCTGGCGCCTCAGTTGGACCAGCGTTCGTGCTGGACGTGCAGACCGCGTGAGACGACGCTTCATCCAGTCCCAAACATGCTCAATGGGGGACAGATCCGGAGATCTTGCTGGCCAGGGTAGTTGACTTACACCTTCTAGAGCACGTTGGGTGGCACGGGATACATGCGGACGTGCATTGTCCTGTTGGAACAGCAAGTTCCCTTGCCGGTCTAGGAATGGTAGAACGATGGGTTCGATGACGGTTTGGATGTACCGCGCACTATTCAGTGTCCCCTCGACGATCACCAGTGGTGTACGGCCAGTGTAGGAGATCGCTCCCCACACCATGATGCCGGGTGTTGGCCCTGTGTGCCTCGGTCGTATGCAGTCCTGATTGTGGCGCTCACCTGCACGGCGCCAAACACGCATACGACCATCATTGGCACCAAGGCAGAAGCGACTCTCATCGCTGAAGACGACACGTCTCCATTCGTCCCTCCATTCACGCCTGTCGCGACACCACTGGAGGCGGGCTGCACGATGTTGGGGCGTGAGCGGAAGACGGCCTAACGGTGTGCGGGACCGTAGCCCAGCTTCATGGAGACGGTTGCGAATGGTCCTCGCCGATACCCCAGGAGCAACAGTGTCCCTAATTTGCTGGGAAGCGGCGGTGCGGTCCCCTACGGCACTGCGTAGGATCCTACGGTCTTGGCGTGCATCCGTGCGTCGCTGCGGTCCGGTCCCAGGTCGACGGGCACGTGCACCTTCCGCCGACCACTGGCGACAACATCGATGTACTGTGGAGACCTCACGCCCCACGTGTTGAGCAATTCGGCGGTACGTCCACCCGGCCTCCCGCATGCCCACTATACGCCCTCGCTCAAAGTCCGTCCACTGCACATACGGTTCACGTCCACGCTGTCGCGGCATGCTACCAGTGTTAAAGACTGCGATGGAGCTCCGTATGCCACGGCAAACTGGCTGACACTGACGGCGGCGGTGCACAAAAGCTGCGCAGCTAGCGCCATTCGACGGCCAACACCGCGGTTCCTGGTGTGTCCGCTGTGCCGTGCGTGTGATCATTGCTTGTACAGCCCTCTCGCAGTGTCCGGAGCACGTATGGTGGGTCTGACACACCGGTGTCAATGTGTTCTTTTTTCCATTTCCAGGAGTGTAATCATCACGATAAAATAAGAGAAATCAGGGCTCCCACAGAAAAAATTCGTTCTCTGCCAGGCACTTTATTGTAACAGAGTAATCACATAAATATAGGTAGATGTAGAAAGTAACTGTTATTTTTCTCAAGACCCATATTGCAAATGACGGCATTCGAACCAAGCTTTCTAAGGCCTTAGGAGTGATTTTTGTTTCAGCCGCAGCACTGTTTTCTCTCACCTCATGAACGTATCATTATATTCAGACAGTATTGCGGGATAATGAAAGCAGAGATAACAACTATACGTTTTCAAGTTATAAAATGACTGTGATATATGGAAAAGAAAGTTAGCTTGCGCTTTTTGGCAAACAAGTGAAAAAGAGTTTCATTACAAATTTCACTAGCCGCACGGTGGACTGAGAGCAATCCAGAGACAGACGAAGGTAATGAAGTAATGAGCTGAAGCTTAAATGAGATAGGCGAAAAATTTAACATTTATCAAACATAGTCATTGATATGAGTACGAAATCCAAAGATGTGTGTGTGTGTGTGTGTGTGTGTGTGTGTGTGTGTTCCACCTATCCTGAACCACTGGATCGATTTCAACCAAACTTGGTACACATATTCCTTCCTGTCAGGCAAGAATCATTGTGGGAGTAAGAACCACATGCCTATCACAGTTCAGGAGACATGAGGTCATTAACAACGAGATGCGTGAAAAACTGCCTGCACCATGCATGACTTCCAGATAAATTACTTCTGTGGTACTAACTCCATTGGCAATAAATTTTGTCGATAGTATCCGCATATACCGCTAAATGCACCTACAAAATTATGTCATGGTACTACACATGCTTCAGAAGACATCACGTCATAGACACTGGGATGCGTGCAAAATTTCCGCATTGTCATGATGATTAAATTTGTTACTTCTTTGCTACTAACTGTGTTCGCAATATGTTTCGCAGACAGTATCGATATATACCGCCGAATGTATCTACGAGTTTTCACAAATATATGGAAACGAATATTTTCGATATTACAGTACAAACACAGTTAATTTTTTTGTTTCGTATCTAATAGAAAATTAGCAAAATGAATACCTGAGCAGTGCCAGGTTTGCCAATTAGTACTAATAATTTATATGTGGATCACAGAATTTTATGGAAATGAATCGTGGATTGTGTCAAGAGTGTGCAAATCGAAACGCTTAACACGTGGTGTTACATATGAATGCTGAAAATTATGTGAACAATATAAGAAATGAGGTGCTCTGCAGAGACCACGAATAAAAGGAATGTGAGGAAAAGCTTGGTTTAAAACAAGGGACATGATGATGGGACATGTATTAAGACATAAGGGAATAATTTTCATGGTACTAGAGGGACCCAAAAGTGGCAGAATCTGTAGGGGAAGATAGAGATTAGAATATGTCCTTCAAATAACTGAGTGCTGCTCTGAGAGAAAATAGTTGACACACGAGGAGAAGACGTTGGTGGACTGCTTCAAACCAGTCAGAAGACTGATGAGCCAAAAATAGGTTCTTTTCTTCGAGGACCTTAGTCTACAATGCCTCCCATTACAGTCAGCAGCAAACGACATAGCAGAAACAGAGATTGCGGCATCATATTTTGTGGTAGATGGTTGAACAAGTAGACAATATAAGCTCTTTGAAGCAATTACTATGCGAAACTTTTCCTGCAGCGGACGTGTATACACATCCTCCTCCATCGTTCCCCAGGTACTGTGGGTACGTGCATCGCTTGGATTTTCCTACACAGCTATTGACGTCTGTATGCGTCCTGAGCCGCCGACCTCTCACTGCTGCGGACGTGTTATTTTCAAATGGCTCTGAGCACTATGGGACTCAACTGCTGAGGTCATTAGTCCCCTAGAACTTAGAACTAGGTAAACCTAACTAACCTAAGGACATCACAAACATCCATGCCCTAGGCAGGATTCGAACCTGCGACCGTAGCGGTCTTGCGGTTCCAGACTGCAGCGCCTTTAACCGCACGGCCACTTCGGCCGGCTGTTATTTTCATATCTCGGTAATAAAAAAAAGAAAATTCATTTGCAAAAAACTTGGATACGATATCTCGAACCGTTTATAAATTATGAGGATTGCTACGACCACATAATTTCCGATGTACTGGGACGCAAAAGTGCTTGTCGTGCGCGACCGTCTGTCGGATATAATAACCAATAACTCTAGAATGAATTGAGATATCGTTCTGCTCTCGGTTTGAAATAATATTTCGATCTCACATACATTTCATATACTGCAGTGTACTAGCTAAAATCAACCATAGGCGAAGTTTATGCATTGCGTTCTTACTGTGAAAACTTCTTAATATTTCGGGCAATGTTTTACGTAATCTGATGCATCACAGTAACTAACTATGACGAATAACGAAAAGAAATTCAATCCTTTATCGAGAAAATCTATGAGATTGTAAAATGTGCAAAAATCAAATATTTTCAGCTAGTAATTTTCTTAAAATCGGGTAGCAGGTACTTCATAGCGGCCAGAACGCCATCTCTATGCACAGGCACAGCAGTACAGCCACAACAAAGCCGTACTCAGCACTGTTTCCTGAGTGCACGTCTGTAGCAGCGAGAGGGTTAAAACTGTGAGCTGGACGGGAAGTCTAACCTGGCACCTTTGCCTTTCGCCTGCAAAACTGTTACTTCGTCATTTATCGTTATCAGTTCTCTGCAGATTACGCATGACATAGATGAAAACTTCTAAGGTTTTTTTTATTTATTTTTTTTATCACAAGGAGTGACCCAGTACCTTCGAAACGTCCCAGAACTTCACTTGCGCACCTTGTGGGACTAGCATTCCTGGAAGAAAGTGCAGCGACGAAGCCATATCTCCATAGTGTTATTTCTTCAAGGCAAGCAAATCCCACAAGGTATGCAGAGAACTTCTGTGAAGTTTGGAAGGTAGGAGATGAGGTACTGGCGGAAGTAAGGCTGTGAGGGTCGGTCGAGAGTCGTGCCTGGATAGCTCAGTTGGTAGAGTACATTCCCACGGAAGGCAAAGGTACCAGATTCGAGACCCAGCCCAGTACACACAGTTTTAATTTGCCAGGAAGTTTCAAATTAACACACATTCCGATGCAGAGCGGAAATTCGTTCTGGAAAATACTGTCGGCTGCACTGTGTTGGACATAAAATAAGGGGATGTTTGGTTCGGAGTTGAACGCCCTATTGATATCGATTGAATCAGGTACGAAGTATTTGTTCAAATTACGTGTACCTCGCAGCGAATGGGACAGCGGTCTAGCTTGAGGAATCACATCGACATCCGCCTCAAGCAATTGCGGAGAAGTACAAAAACGCGAAGGACGCTGGCCGGACGGGGATCCGAGCTACCGTTCCCGCGGAACACTGAACTCATAATAGGTGCAATTTCTCTCCCTTCGCTACTCGCAAACGCTCGGTTTCCCTCGCCTAACATCCCGCATCGTTTATCTTTCATTTTTAAACGAAGCGTGCACCTATTACACGGTCATATCCTAGCGAGTGCATTTTTGAAATATTTGTTATTACAGTCTATTTCGTATGTTTTACAGTTACATTACTCTGTCGATTGTATGCAGTTTTCTTTCGAGTGACGAGTAGAGCAGAGGAAACATTCAGTTTCGAAGAGTGACTTAATATAGCATGTCAACGCAGAGAAAGTTTATGGTTGGTTAGGGATCTGTAGGGATCCTCTGCAAATCCGTTATGAAGACGCTTTCAGTAGCGAGGTGGCAATACACTCTGCTTTTTTATCGGAAGATAAAAGGTCTTTATCTCTTTCACTTACTTAGGTCACAATAAAATGCACCACAGATAACTATAACACAGCCACATTGTCATTTAAATTCTGAGGTTTGAAGTCGCTATGTATGCACATCAGTTCTGTCGCCCCAGAGGTGTTTTGAGACGTCGGCAGATATATATGCTTGGGCGTTCTAAAAGGGACTTTCAGAACCAGGTGAGCCTTTTGTAATCATTTTCGGAAACACTCCAGCGGCTATTGTCGTTGGTTCCCTGTAACGTGTAGCTGGCGGAAATCAACACTGCTCAGCCAAAATATCGACGCCTAGATATGTACTAGAGGGTTTGGGGTTACAGGGGTGCCGGCTGTAAGGAATTTACTGTTGTCTTTATTACGGTAAAGAGACTTTTCGTTAAAGTGAAGTATTACACTGCAACGAATACTTACCCACTTCGAGACTTATTGGTTCAAAATGGTTCAAATGGCTCTGAGCACTATGGGACTTAACATCTTAGGTCATCAGTCCCCTAGAACTTAGAACTACTTAAACCTAACTAACCTAAGGACATCACACACATCCACGCCCGAGGCAGGATTCGAACCTGCGACCGTAGCGGTCGCGCGGTCCCAGACTGAAGCGCCTAGAACTGCACGGCCAGAGACTTATTGAATTGCTGGTATGAGACAATATGTTAAGATTCACGAGAAGTGTGAGAGTAGCCCAAAATCTGGGAGCTGATGATGTAGCGGAGGAAACCGAAGAAACTGGCAGTGGCAATGAAATTGGAAGTAATGCAGCGTTTGCGGTACCGTCGACAAAGTCCTACCGAACACCATGAGACCATCCCTACCACCAAGACACCTTGTCGGGTCGACTTCATATATAACAAACGACAAACAAAGAGATCATAGTTGTCCTACCGTGTCAGACACGGGAGTAGGACCGTCAGAATAAAAGCGTCTGATACGCAGCAGACACGGTGTGTGATAAAGATTTCGACCTTTACGGCTAAAGCTCTGTCACAATTATCACACAATGCTGAAACAAAGCTAGTGGAGCGTACAAGGAATTCAGAGGGTTTGAGCGAATCTGAAAAATTAACATTTGTAGCAGTTTCAGATTTTGTGGTCGAACCCGGTTTCCTACCTTGCGCTGGCAGTGCACGTCTCAGGCTCATACTCAGATTTTCAACTTTAGATTTATTTCTTCTGTACTTCACAGACTCAAGCAGCTGGTAGGACACCGCATGCTCATAGCAGGATTCCTTATTTGAATCACGGACATGCTCACGATTTTGACATTTCTCAAATTTTCACCGCAGATAAGCTCCGTTAAAGAGTAGCGAAACGTCCTCTGTATCTCAAGATGAACTGCAGGAAGAGAGGTAAAAAAGTAAATTCTTGTAGCCTGATACACATAAACTTTTATGTCTTCTAGTTGTGATGCGTTTGTTTTAAATAATTAGCAGTAAGGCGCCATTATGTTGCCAGTAAAAAAATGGTCTTGTTTGTAATTTTAGGAGCAAATTGCAGTGTAGATCAGATCTAAAATACGGAGAAGAAAGTAGTTGCTACCGGCGTCAGCTGGTGCGCGTCGCGAGAACTAATTTTAGATGAAGATGACCTGATTTAGACGTAACTAGGCATTACAGGGTGATTCAAAAGAAAGACTAGATCTCAGTTGTTTATTACAAACTATGAAAGATAGAAAGACATTGTGCATGTTACTGCACAGAGGGAGGTTCGAGAAACATCGAAACGGCAGTCCATTCATTCGAGACGGGCGGAATTAAAGCTGTGAGGAGGGGTCGTGAATCATACTTGGGTAGCTTTGTCGGTAGAGCACTAGCACGCGTAAAGGTCCCGAGTTCGTCTCTCTGTCCGGCACACAGTTTTAATCTGCCAGAAAGTTTCAGATCAGCGCACACGCCGCTACAGAGTGAATATTTCATTCCACTTTTTTTTAAATCTCCATGTACAGTGAAAAAATATGTATTTAGACTTTGGTGCGCTCGTAAATAGAATCAGGCTGCAATTACGTATAATAGATAGTAGTGGATCATGTTACCCTCTTTAAGTGGCCGTGCGAGGCGTTGCAGTCTGGAACCGCAAGACCGCTACGGTCGCAGGTTCGATTCCTGCCTCGGGCATGGATGTTTGTGATGTCCTTAGGTTAGTTAGGTTTACCTAGTTCTAAGTTCTAGGGGACTAATGACCTCCGCAGTTGAGTCCCATAGTGCTCAGAGCCATTTGAACCATTTTTTTGTTACCCTCTCTAGGACCATGCACAATCACATTAGCACAAGAATGAGATTTTCACTCTGCAGCGGAGTGTGCGCTGATATGAAACTTCCTGGCAGATTAAAATTGTGTGCCGGACCGAGACTCGAACTCGGGACCTTTGCCTTTCGCGGGCAAGTGCTCTGCCAACTGAGCTGCCCAAGCATGACTCACGCCCCGTCCTCACAGCTTTACTTCCGCCAGTATCTCGCCTCCTACCTTCCAAACTTTACAGAAGCTCTCCTACGAACCTTGCAGAGTTCGAAGTCTCGGTCCGGCACACAGTTTTAATCTGCCAGGAAGTTTCACATCAGCGCACACTCCGGTGCAGGGTGAAAATCTCATTCTGGAAACATCTCCCAGGCTGTGGCTAAGCCATGTCTCCGCAATGTCCTTTCTTTCAGGAGTGCTAGTTCTGCAAGGTTCGCAGAAGAGCTTCTGTAAAGTTTGGAAGGTAGGAGGCGAGATACTGGCGGAAGTAAAGCTGTGAGGACGGGGCTTGAGTCGTGCTTGGGCAGCTCAGTTGGTAGAGCACTTGCCCGCGAAAGGCAAAGCTCTCGAGTTCGAGTCTCGGTCGGGCACACTGTTTTAATCTGCCGGGAAGTTTCACATTAGCACAACTTTGGAGGTAGTTGTGTGTTAGCCTTGTTCAACTTTATCCTACATTTTTATCTCCTCTTTCTTCGTCTAAGTATCTATTTATCTATCTGTTAACCCTTTCTGTATATCTGTTTTTGTCTGTTTTGAAACTGTTTTACTGTACGAATGAAATTAAATTTAAAAATAAAATGAATTAAGAGCCTTTATGGTGGATGCATTAAATACTTGTGACCCTCCATAGTTTGCTAGATAGCAAATCTAATGTCAGCGAAAAAGATAACTGCCTTAGAGTAACGCTGCGGTAATAGAGAACTCTAATCGAAATGTTACAGGAACCTGTTTGCACGAGAGTTTTTCTTGGCGAGCACTGCAGCTCTTTAGGTTGCGCCACGATTGCTATCCCGCCTGGAGGAGACGCTGCGTGTCAGCATTGCGAGTCGCGGCGCTGACGCGCGGACGGCTGGGGCGCGCCTCGCCGCGGCGGCCAGTTGGCGCGTCATCTCTGCCCGCGACGCCACGCCTCCTCCTTGTTCTCCATTACAGTAATGGGAACTGCCGGCTGCGTGGGCGGACTCCCGCTACTTCCAGAAGGAACCCCGCTTCCCCGCCTGCCCCCGACCTTTGATGTTCTTGCCTTCCCGAACAAAGATTTGCGCGCGTTGTTTACACTAATGGTCGTTCCGGAGTTCAACTCCCTCATCCGGCTGCTCTTAAGCACGCGTCTCTCGGGGTAGCCTCCTCTGGCCTCCCGAGGTCAGCCTATCGTGCTGCACTGGACAGCTGCACGTTCACTAACACAGTGGAACCGTGCCATTTGCTAGTTACCATTAAGAAGAAACGATGGTGATTGAGGGTCGGTTCATCCGACGTCGAACATACCATAATGTAATTAACATTGCGGTGTTCACGCCAAACGTTGACAGAATGGTTCGCCGCGAAATGTCAACGTTATGTCACGCCAAGGATTCTGTACAATAATCTTTTCATGCGATGCTGGCGTTATGTGAGCCTCTAAATCAAATGCTGCCCAGTTGCTTGCTACGATCTTATACTAATTAATTTTTATATTGGTGTATTTTGTGCTCTTATAGCTCGCTTTTCTCGCGAAACGTTCTGATGGTTACATGAGCTGTTCATATTCTTTTTTTTGGAGCGGTATTCAGTATCGTGAGCCAACTTCCATTAGAGGGTACGTTGCCATTCCATGACGTGACATGGCGTAACGTGATGCTCGGTTAGCATCTAGTGCAAATCGACATTATGTTTGAGCATATCGTGGTCGTGTGACTAAAAAATGGTTCAAATGGCTCTGAGCACTATGGGACTTAACATCTGAGGTCATCAGTCCCCTAGGCTTAGAACTACTCAAACCTAACTAACCTAAGGACATCACACACATTCAGGCCCGAGGCAGGATTCGAACCTGCGACCGTAGCGATCGTGTGACTAATGTGACGATAACAAATAGTATGTTTTAATAGGTGAACATCTGTATATTCTTGTGTAGTTTCTGTTAGCAAAACGCTTCTTTGCAACTACGCACAAGCATAAACGCGAACATTTTAGGTTAGGCTTTACCGTGACTGTTAATGATATCGAGTGAACAACAAGTTTACCCTAATCCGTCACTGTTTATTTATATCCACAACACGCTTAGAAGGTTTAAATCTCCTCCATTTGATGGATTTACACGTGCTGGTACTACATGTGTGTGTTGTCTTAGGACTTCTGTCGAAGTACGAGGGGCGTTCAGAAAGTAAGCTCCGATCGGTCGCGAAATGGAAACGACTATGAAAATCCGATAAAGCTTTGCACAGATGTGTTGGGTAGTGTCTCTAGTATAACCCCAGTTAGCATCACGTCGCTCTTCTCATTTCTGAGCTCGCAGTGAGTGCGTAAAGATGTCTAGAAAATAGTGTCTGCCGCCAAGTACGAGGGCCTGGTGAGTAATTTCGCCTGAAGCTATGCAGCTAACATTACATAACTGTCGTGCTGTTTCTTCTTCAAGACAATTCTCAGCCGCATTCTGCAGGGGCAATGAAGATGCTCCTGCATCGTTTTCAAATGGAAATGTGAGATTACCCACAATACAGTCCGCAATTGTCTCCCCCTGAGTTTCATCTCTGGTCACATGAACCGCTGTCTTTCAAGACAACATTTTGACACAGACAACGAGGTGTAGGCCAGCGTGGAGAATTGGCGGAAAGCACTGGCGGCTGCCTTCTATGATGAGGCTATTGAAAAGTTGGTACAACGCTATGACAAAAGTCTAAGTCAGAACGGCGACTACGTAGAGAAGTAGCTGAAAGGTGTAGCTAATTGTTACAAGTAAAACATTTCTGATGTTCACTGTGGTTTCAATTTGGCAATCAATCGGAGCTTACTTTCTGAACAGGCCTCGTACATCAGTGGATTTAAATGCGTGTGCTGCATTCCGACTTTTTGGGGTAACTTGTTGCACTGTCTCCAGTAGTCAGAAGCTCCTTTCTCTGTCGTAATAAATAACTTGTAAACTATAATTCTTTGTAAACAAAGAACCATCTTTGTTTGCAAATTATGACACGTTTTGCTTTACAAAGTATGACAGTTTACATGTCATTTATTACCACAGAGAAAGGAGCTTCTGACTACTGGAGACAGTGCAACAAGTTACCCCAAAAAGTCGGAATGCAGCACACGCATGTAGTACTAACCCACGTAAATCCACCAGATAAAAATAAATGTCGTGTGACTAGGGCTTCCCGTCGGGTAGGCCGTTCGCCGGGTGCATGTCTTTCGTTTTGACGCCACTTCGGTGACTTGCGCGTCGATGGATATGAAATGATGATGATTAGGACAACACAAAACCCAGTCTCTAAGAGGAGAAAATCTCCGACGTAGCCGGGAATCCAACCCGGGCCCTTGGGATTGACATTCTGTCGCGCTGACCACTCAGCTACCGGGGGCGGACAATCCACCACATGACGGAAGTTTAAATCTTCGAAACGCGTTGCGGATATAAATAAACAATGACTGGCAACGGTAAACCTGTTGTTTCATTCGATATGCACAAGTATTTTGCAGTAGAATGAATTATTTTTAGGATTTTTTGAAGATGTCATCTTCTCGCTCTAAAACAGACGCCACGCAGAGCTGGCACCTGTATATCAGGGATCAAAATATTATTTCCATTTTCTATTCGTTTATTAATATTGCTACAGCGTTTGCGTTGTTGTGACTTCATCGTAGACAGTATTCGAAACAGTAACATTCCTTCATGTCTAAGCCTATACTCACTGTAGGCCAGAAATACAAAATTTTTACAGTTTATTTCGCAGCACTGGCCACATTCAGACCCATAATGTGGCCTCTTTCACACTCATCTACTTCTGGTAAAGTTGTCTCACAGTGTTCACTAAACGTTTAACTTATTTTTTATAGTTCCCTTTTATTCTCCAAAAAGCTAGCTGATAATGTTCTGCAACCATTCAGATTTTTATAACGCAAGATGATGAAAAACAAATATTACAAGATCAAAAACACGCATGCGATATTATTAAAGCAGAGAATGTGATTAATCCCAAAGTGAAGATTGTGGCGTGTTTGATATACTGGGTAATTCGGTTGGCGACTCTGTAGGTCGTATGAACGACGACATTTACAGACGTGGGAACCAGTTCCAGGTAACCATATGGATGAAATAGGATTAATTAGGAGTAGTGAAGTAATTCGGTTGGCGACTCTGTAGGTCGTATGAACGACGACATTTACAGACGTGGGAACCAGTTCCAGGTAACCATATGGATGAAATAGGATTAATTAGGAGTAGTGTGAAAGTGACTGGGGAGCTGGTGTTGGGGAGGAGGTGGATGAGGGCGGGAAGGTTGAAGGGAATTCGTGAAGTGAGCATTGAGAGGCATGAAATGTTCTGGGCACAATACGTTGTTGCGCAGCCCAGGGTGGGAATGAGTTTAAACAAGAGTATGTAAATGGAACACTATCTGACCTTTTTTCGTTAGATCTCGCAAGGTGGGCGAGCTGAATGTGGTTGCTTTTCAGCTTTTTAGTTCAGTGCAATTAAAAGCAAACATTAAAAGATCGGTAACATAAGGATGATATTAAAATAGATGATCTCGATGTAGTGCCAATTATGAACAAAGTATTATGGCGTTGATATTGTGCTGGATAATGATGTTGCTGTTTCTGCAGGTTGGCTGGACGATGTTTTGATGCTTAATCGCCAGCTCAATGTGCAAAGGTGACTTCAGTAGGAGGAAAATGGAATCGGGATATTGCTGGACATCGAGTGCGGTGGTGCAGTGGTTAGCACACTGAACTAGCATTCGGGAGGACGACGGTTCAAATCCGCGTCCGACCATCCTGATTTAGGTTTTCCGTGATTTCCCTAAATCACTTCATTTCCCTAAATCACTTCAGGCAAGTGCCGGTATGGTTCCTTTGAAAGGACACGACCGACTTCCTTACCTAATCCGATGGGATCGATGACCTCGGTCTTTGATCCCCTTCCCCAAATCAACCCACTAACCTATAGCTGGGCAGCTCATGTTGAACGGTGTAGTAGAAGGGAATTTGTGAGATGAGCTTTTCGAGGATTGTTATACATGATATCGTTGTGGTTCAGGAAGTGATTGGATGCAGTGGGATTTGACATGCTGCACGTAGCTGGGTGGATGTGGAATTAAATTAGGATATACTACTGAATAAACGCGTAAAGGGAGTGATTCTGTGTGTATACGAAAGTGGTATTCATCGGAGATATGGAATGAACAGCACATTTGATACGTTGAAGGATGTAGGATTGCTCAAAGGGAAGGATATTTGGGGTACAGTCTTAAAAAAAGGAAAAACAGATAACAATTTTAGTGTTAGAGATGGGATGTGGATAGTTATTTGCATAGAGTGGTATATCACTGGTGTCGATGAGGAAAGTCCATACAAGTGTTGTTGGGGTGGTCTTTCTTGACACTTGGAGGAGTGCGTCAAGTGGGAATGATTGCAAGTATTACTTTGGAATTGCGCTTTGAGAAATTGATTTATGTGATGATTAGATTTTAAGTGGGGGCATGCGAGTGGTCCTTTGGTTAGGCGGTCCTTTTATATAAGACATTGGTTAGGCGGTCCTTTTATAGAAGACACTTTTGGCAATGGTATACTTGGGCTTGGGAATGGGTGAGTTCTTTGTGATGAATGAGGGCTACATAAAGGCGCCATTTTCTGTGAAATTTCAATATTTCACGGGTATTCTGAAGATACACAAATAAAGAAATGTGGGATCAGCGGATGTAGAGCACTTTTAAGTTCTAGAATTAAGAATTGTAGTTGAATAACCGCTCAACTTCCTGAATTGTGATCGAAGAGTCTATCCTCTCCACCACATCATTTAAGTGTGGCGGTGAGCTTAAAGGCTGGAGTTGTTTGGAACGTGGTGGATCACGGGGATCAAGACTGATGGATGTAAAGTGTTATATAGAGAATTTTGAGTAGCGGAATGGGATAGAAGTCAGGAACTGAAGAATTTATTGTTACAGAAACAGTTTATGGTTTGAGTGTGGTCATGCTGAGGTTAGAGAGACGCTTTTTTATTTTTGACGCTAAGTTTTTATAATGAAGAGATACTGCGTCAAGAATCGATTGTGTAGAAGTTTGGGTAGGGGGAAGGAGGGAGGGAGTGTTGTTGGAGTTGTTTTCAGGCTCATGCAAAATATTTTTGATTTTTGGGAATGATGGGGTGTCGGCTCGGCACTATGTCTCTCGGGGGGATTTTTTCAGAATTTATAATGGGTTGATTGGTCTGTAGATTGCAAGGTGTCTTACTTCTTACCCAGTGTGTGGGCGTAGCTGCAGAGGAACATACTGACTATGTCAGGTGCAGACGGCTGTAACGTTTTACTGGTTGATGAAGTTGTGTATAGCATGCTAGTATAAGGAACAGGTATAGTAGTTGGGACAAGGTACTGGGGGAAGGGGAAGAGGGGGCTAGAGGCAAATGTGGTGTCAGGAGTAAAACTGAGGAGGGCATGAATGCCTGTGGATGTTGTGCTGGTGGGGCGATCCATGATTGATTGTTTCGGTCACTGGTGATGGTACTTAGATAGCAGAGGGTGACACAAAAGGAAGTCTTGATGGTAGGTATGACAAACAGCGATAGAGTAGAAGGCCTCAGATGACTGCGGTAACAGGAAGTCAGTTCCAGAAATGGCAGGCGGCGAGGCGAAGGACGATCCAGGCAGTGACGATGGACCGGCGTTTGACGAAGGCAATGACGAGGACAAATGGTTCAAATGGCTCTGAGCACTATGGGACTTAACATCTGAGGTCATCAGTACCCTAGAACTTAGAACTACTTAAACCTAACTAACCTAAGGACATCACACACATACATACCCAGGGCAAGATTCAAACCTGCGACGTAGCGGTCGCGCGGTTCCAGACTGAAGCGCCTAGAACCGCTCGGCCACACCGACCGGCGACGAGGACAGATGGGGAGACAAGAGGATACGTGGATCTGACGAGAACGAGAGTACTTTATCTCACCATGTACACTAAACCAGATGGGTTTCCTGGTGAGGTACTAAATGAGTGGATGGTGAGGGTTTAAACACACGGATGCCATCTCACGTTATTTTTACGTCGGAACATTATTTCCTTGTGCTTAACTTTTTTTTGTTATCATCAGTGTGTACTGTACTTTAAATCGTACCAAAATACAGCATTCAGCTTCCTGATACATATTTCACTGCGTGTATCTACACTCCTGGAAATTGAAATAAGAACACCGTGAATTCATTGTCCCAGGAAGGGGAAACTTTATTGACACATTCCTGGGGTCAGATACATCACATGATCACACTGACAGAACCACAGGCACATAGACACAGACAACAGAGCATGCACAATGTCGGCACTAGTACAGTGTATATCCACCTTTCGCAGCAATGCAGGCTGCTATTCTCCCATGGAGACGATCGTAGAGATGCTGGATGTAGTCCTGTGGAACGGCTTGCCATGCCATTTCCACCTGGCGCCTCAGTTGGACCAGCGTTCGTGCTGGACGTGCAGACCGCGTGAGACGACGCTTCATCCAGTCCCAAACATGCTCAATGGGGGACAGATCCGGAGATCTTGCTGGCCAGGGTAGTTGACTTACACCTTCTAGAGCACGTTGGGTGGCACGGGATACATGCGGACGTGCATTGTCCTGTTGGAACAGCAAGTTCCCTTGCCGGTCTAGGAATGGTAGAACGATGGGTTCGATGACGGTTTGGATGTACCGTGCATTATTCAGTGTCCCCTCGACGATCACCAGTGGTGTACGGCCAGTGTAGGAGATCGCTCCCCACACCATGATGCCGGGTGTTGGCCCTGTGTGCCTCGGTCGTATGCAGTCCTGATTGTGGCGCTCACCTGCACGGCGCCAAACACGCATACGACCATCATTGGCACCAAGGCAGAAGCGACTCTCATCGCTGAAGACGACACGTCTCCATTCGTCCCTCCATTCACGCCTGTCGCGACACCACTGGAGGCGGGCGGCACGATGTTGGGGCGTGAGCGGAAGACGGCCTAACGGTGTGCGGGACCGTAGCCCAGCTTCATGGAGACGGTTGCGAATGGTCCTCGCCGATACCCCAGGAGCAACAGTGTCCCTAATTTGCTGGGAAGTGGCGGTGCGGTCCCCTACGGCACTGCGTAGGATCCTACGGTCTTGGCGTGCATCCGTGCGTCGCTGCGGTCCGGTCCCAGGTCGACGGGCACGTGCACCTTCCGCCGACCACTGGCGACAACATCGATGTACTGTGGAGACCTCACGCCCCACGTGTTGAGCAATTCGGCGGTACGTCCACCCGGCCTCCCGCATGCCCACTATACGCCCTCGCTCAAAGTCCGTCAACTGCACATACGGTTCACGTCCACGCTGTCGCGGCATGCTACCAGTGTTAAAGACTGCGATGGAGCTCCGTATGCCACGGCAAACTGGCTGACACTGACGGCGGCGGTGCACAAATGCTGCGCAGCTAGCGCCATTCGACGGCCAACACCGCGGTTCCTGGTGTGTCCGCTGTGCCGTGCGTGTGATCATTGCTTGTACAGCCCTCTCGCAGTGTCCGGAGCAAGTATGGTGGGTCTGACACACCGGTGTCAATGTGTTCTTTTTTCCATTTCCAGGAGTGTATATACGTACGTCCACAGCCATAAATAAAAAAGTGTGCTTTGGTTGATTGTAACTGTACTGCCCTTCTTTCATCCACAAATATACATCAGTTTTTAACATCCGTTCTACCGGGGTTCACCAATTCTGTTTGTAATTACTTATTGCGTTTGTCTTCCTCTAATATGAAAATAGCGGGGTGGAGGTGGAGGGACGCTTTCTCTTTGAATCGGTTAGAATTATCTCCAATTATGTCACATCGTCTCAAATACAGTTATGTCATCATGTTTTAAACACTTAGGAACAATTCCGTTCCACCTTCGTCATGAATATGGAGGGGTAGAAAGTGTACTAGTTCGAGCATATAATATTTGACATTTGAGTAATGTGGAAAAATTATGAAAGTCTGGGATGAAAAATGAATATGCTAAAATGAGCTGCAGAAGACATCAAGAAATCACACTAGAAATAGGAAATAGACTTTTAGTTGCTCTGCTATTAGGCTACACTGCGCCATTTGAACCCAAAACAATGTGTTTAACAAGTGAGCAGCAAAAAATCTCTCATTGTTTTGTAGTTACAATCTAACGTAAAAAAGTAACAGCGCAATGTTAAGAGGTTTGGTGAAAACTGTATTTAATGAAGAATCAGATAGAATATACTGAAGGAGCACTTCCTCAAAGAATGCCATATCATTAATACTATCAAAATGTTACAGGACCTTAGCCAGACTTACAGAACATGGCACATAGGTAGCAAAAAATCTGTGTGACAAAAAAAGTCGTTTAAATTTTGCTGAAGACCGTGCTATAAAAAATGTTTACTCCTAAAAAACGGGTGTGAGTGACAAAAAGAGCTCCAAAAACCAACAATATGATTAGTATCAATCGTGATGTTTTAGACCGACATGCAGAAAGATTACAAGTCATCACAGAAATTATTAAGTGAGAAAGTGACGAGGAAATTCTTTGACGCTGTGATTATTAGACGAAATAACAACATTCGAGGTAGTTCAGTAGAAGGAAGTGGTGAACAGCATAAAGAAGGAACGAATTTAGCCTGAGGACCCACAATGCGTGTATAAACGACTAATGTAAAACTATAAAACAATCGAAATATTCGGAAGAAATCTATCGCTACAAAATGGTTCATATGGCTCTGAGCGTTACGGGACTTACCTTCTGAGGTCATCAGTCCTAGAACTTAGAACTACTTAAACGTAACTAACTTAAGGACATCACACACATCCATGCCCGAGGCAGGATTCGAACCTGCGACCGTAGCGGTCGCGCGGTTCCAGACTGTAGCGCCTAGAACCGCTCGGCCACCCTAGCTGGCAGTATCACTACTAAAACGTTAGAACTAAGACCACAGGCAGTTAGAGAGAAAATCTGTATGGCTGAAATTGGAAAACAAATTACTTTAGGAAGATCTAAAAATGTATCTTGGGAGAATTAAGTGCTGTTTAGCCAAGTTGAGAAGGTAAGGTAGTAGTAAAATTGCGGATGAGAAAACATTCTTACCTTGAATGGAAATTTCAGCAGACAGAGATAAAAAAAATACGTTACAAATCTGAAGAACTATGAAGTAGTAGATTCTAGTGCAAGAAATTCGGTTGTACTGTGTTAGTTGGGCTGAATATCGATAGATTTAGGCCCACACATGAAATTCGCTGTCGATGAGATTGCTTCGAAGTTCATAGTGTCAAAAGAGGCGATTATAGTGTAACTTCCCTTTTACAACGACGTCATTAGAGACGGAATACAGGATCGGAATGATCCGTAGAGCGCAAAGCATTCGGACGCGCCGGTTTCCAAGGTATCATCCTGGAGTTTTCCTTAATCTATTTACATAACCCACAAACAATCGAAACTTTAATGCCGGAGTGGAATTTCAGTCCCACTCCTCCCGAATGTGAGGCCAATGTCTTAACCACTGCCTCACTACGGTCGGTTATTTGTTTCACTGGACTATACATAAGGGCTATTCAGCCATTTGTGGTAGTCTACGTGTCGTTTACAGGAAAGAACGAGTGGGCTAAAGAGAAATCTCCTGCAGGTATATTTAGACTCATCTTGCTTCTATAACATTGACTATTCAAAATACAGGGGAGAAAAACGGAAAAATTGAAGACGTACTGTATGACGATCAGTTCAGTCCTGCCCAAGCAAAAAGAAGGTATTCGAGTTGAACTTGTTCCTTCACATTTATTAACAGAAGGAAGAAACGTGAAATGATTCACAACATTTTTGAATGTACACACAGTCTCTGACAGTGAAATCGGCAGATGATGTCCAAAGCGATATTTTCAATATCGGTGTTTCTGTCTACGTGAGTAGTGCGAATATCCTCCTGAAATGGATAACACTGTTATCTTCCTACGAAAGTAATTGACTGAATTGTCTTTTGTGTACAATTCGTGGCTCTATCGATATCATCTAATTATATCCATCTTCTGCTCAGCTTGTTAGGGTACAAGGGAATTCTGTTGTGTTTGACGGTCGCGTATGAGCTGACTGGTTCGCGTGGGAGGCCGGTATTGAATTGTCTCGGACTTTGTGCTAACGGGAGGTCTGCCCTTCCCAGCCTCGTTCATTGCGTTATTTCTCCGCGCGGTCCGCAGCCCCCTTCAGCGCTCTCCGTGGCTTCGGCACACACCGCAAAGTAAATAGAAGACAGCGTCACATGAAGTAATAAACCGCATTGATCGCTTAAGAAGCGTATCTCAAGAGCCAGTAGAAGTCAGAGACGGAATCCAGCTGCTCCTGACTTTTTAAGTTTGTGTGTTTGCTGCGCTCTGCCCTTACGGAAGATAGAGCTAATAATTTGAGCGACCACTGTCACTTATATTTTATTAATTCTGGTACTGTCTGTGCGACAACTAAAATACTTTATTTAGTTATGTAGGTGTCTCGTTTTATTCGGTCGAGACATCATCAGTGGTCTAAAATCTACACATATTTAACAATTTTCTTTTGTTGACGATTCACAGTCACAACGTTTATAGAACTTCAACGAAACATATAAGTAAAATACCTGTGAGTTTCAGATTACTGCCGGAGTTTCGCTGGATAAAACTCAACTATCGTAATGTCGAAACATTTTATTAATTACATTAGCTTAATCGGAATTGATAAATTATTAATACAGCAACTATAGATACCGCTCTCGTTACAAAGAATGAACTAATTTATTAGTAACTTATGAGCCTGAAAGTCATGGCGAATCATTTGCGCTCAAAGCTTGTTAAGCAGAAATTTGTTTCTTTGCGACAGTAGCATACTGATTCGGATCAATACGTCCATTCCCAATTAAATCGATAACAGTCGATCGTGATATAATAATCAACCATTAATCACCAGAATCCGAAAATCTCCATGTCATCAAATTCAAATATTTAGGTAAGTTTATTGAAAAGAAATGACTGAACCGGCACGCTAACAGAGAAATAATTACAGAAGTACATGGAGCGAACAACAACCTACGAACAGGTATAATAAAAAGTTAATAAGAAATACAATTGTACGATATTATATTACAATAATTAAAAAAGATAGTGCTTTACGAACGGCATGTGAATCTATAATAATTAGCATCAGAACTCTAATAAAATAACATCCAAAAAGAAAAAAGGAAGAATTATGAGGAAAATCCTACTAGCAAGATATGAAAACGAAATGTGGATGTAGATAAAAGGAAATGCGTTAAGATACAGAAAAATTCACGTATTCTGTTACGAAACAGCGATTACAATTTTATGGCCACTAGTATAGAATGAATCACAACAAGCATGCAAAGAAAATTTTGAGCTTGGTTTTATCTATGAAGAACTTAAAAAGTCGGCTGACACGAAATTATCATCCATCAAGAAGTGTTTAAGGAAAGAACGAAATTTACAGTCGTGATTAAAAAACACAAATTTTCCAGGAAGCCTTCTCGACAAGCAACATGATAAACAGAAGAATAAAAAAACGCAGCCAACGGTTGAAGATACTGGTAATAGGAACAAAAAATGAAAGAAATGCTACATTAGTCCACATGCAATCCTTACTTGGACATAACCAATAAAAAAATGAAACAGGAGCTGTTGAAAAAGTCGGAAAAAATGAAAATAACACTTTCCGCCAGCACGTCTGTGTTATGTTAATCTATGGTCGTGTCGCACCTGACACACAACTAACGAGGGCTAATCGTCGGTTTCTATTTAGGAGGTGCATCCATGGCAGCTGTCCCAAATCCAGTACGAGTATGTAGAACAATTAATCTAGTGATGTACAGAGCAGTCGTTAATATACAATAAACTCGCGCATTGGAAAGAAGCGAAGTTTAGACCCTCGTCTGCCGGCCGGGGTGACCAAGCGGTTCTAGGCGCTTCAGTCCGGAACCGCGCGACTGCTACGGTGGCAGGTTCGAATCCTGCCTCGGGCATGGATGTGTGTGATGTCCTTAGGTTAGTTAGGTTTAAGTAGTTCTAAGTTCTAGGGGACTGATGACCTCAGATGTTAAGTCCCATAGTGCTCAGAGCCATTTTTAGATCCTCGTCCTCCCATTAATATTTTGGTTTTCCGTAGTTTCCCTAAACCATCCTTCGACAACAAATGGTTCAAATGGCTCTGAGCACTATGGGACTTAACATCTATGGTCATCAGTCCCCTAGAACTTAGAACTACTTAAACCTAACTAACCTAAGGACATCACACAACACCCAGTCATCACGAGGCAGAGAAAATCCCTGACCCCGCCGGGAATCGAACCCGGGAACCCGGGCGCGGGAAGCGAGAACGCTACCGCACGACCACGAGCTGCGGACGCTTCGACAACACCACGACCAATATTCCTTTACCTGTGTTTATCCATTCAGAGCAAATGTTCTGTTTCTCATTACTTAGTTGTCGGTGGAAAGGTTAATTGTAATGTTTCTTCCATATATGTCATGGCACCATGGAGAGTTCTCGGGAAAACTGAAACTGGATATGCTAAATTCAGTATTAGAAGCTTCCACAATGAATTTTCATTCTGCAGCGGATTGTTCGCTGATTTGAAATTTCCTGGAAGGTTAAAATAGTGTCTCGGACCCCGAAGCTTTGGCTTTCGCGGGCAAGTACTGTACCGACTTTTGCGATCCAAGCATGACGCACGCTCACAATTAAACTTCCGGCTGTACCTCTCGCCTGCATTACAAACTCCACCGAAATTCTCGTGCATAATTTGCAGGACGGGGATTCTGACCGATGTAAGGCTCTCGGGGCTCCTGAGATGCGGGTTTCGAGTGCCGGTACAGTACACAGTTTCGGTCTCGCAGCAAATTTCAGATATTGGGGACATCTATGTCACTACAATCGAATCGATGTTTAGGCGTGCAGTTCTAAGATTCGCGTAATCATTTCCAGTTAGTCTTAATACGAGGGGCGTTCAGAAAGTAAGCTCCGATCGGTCGCGAAATGGAAACGACTATGAAAATCCGATAAAGCTTTGCACAGATGTGTTGGGTAGTGTCTCTAGTATAACCCCAGTTAGCATCACGTCGCTCTTCTCATTTCTGAGCTCGCAGTGAGTGCGTAAAGATGTCTAGAAAATAGTGTCTGCCGCCAAGTACGAGGGCCTGGTGAGAAATTTCGCCTGAAGCTATGCAGCTAACATTACATAACTGTCGTGCTGTTTCGTCTTCAAGACAATTCTCAGCCGCATTCTGCAGGGGCAATGAAGATGCTCCTGCATCGTTTTCAAATGGAAATGTGAGATTACCCACAATACAGTCCGCAATTGTCTCCCCCTGAGTTTCATCTCTGGTCACATGAACCGCTGTCTTTGAAGACAACATTTTGACACAGACAACGAGGTGTAGGCCAGCGTGGAGAATTGGCGGAAAGCACTGGCGGCTGCCTTCTATGATGAGGCTATTGAAAAGTTGGTACAACGCTATGACAAAAGTCTAAGTCAGAACGGCGACTACGTAGAGAAGTAGCTGAAAGGTGTAGCTAATTGTTACACGTAAAACATTTCTGATGTTCACTGTGGTTTCAATTTGGCAATCAATCGGAGCTTACTTTCTGAACAGGCCTCGTATTTAGCTGCGTCGATTTTCCAAATGCTAAACTCAAAGATACCAGTAGGCGACCACAGTTTTTGGCGAATGCCTGGTTTTATCAATTCAGAAAACCGTGTTTACAGGGTCACCATTGCACCGGGTTGAATCGCATTGATATTTTCATGTAGCACTTTGTTTTACGAAGTGGAGGCTACGGGGTGTGAACTAAAAGGCGTAACTAATTTAGAATGTGCGTTCTGCGGGCGGAAGGTACACACGCCGCTATCGATTGCCGGTGATGGAATTCCGATTGCGGCCGGGCGTGAGAGTCCTGCAATCTGTCTGTGGTGACAGTCGGCACAGTCAAAGCCTGAAATAACAGGCAGCCGGTGCGAAGACGCGAGGCTGCGCCTGGCAAACGCCGCCCACGTGGCTCAGTTTCACATAGTTTCTGTTTGTAGCGGGGCTAGTCTTCTCTCACTGCTGTCCTCTTTCTGGAGGGAAGAGTAGCCTAATTCGAGATCTGTATAACTCTTTCCATAGGACATTTAACACAGAAGCACTAAGACCAGATGGGAGCGCCAAGGGAAGATGCATCGTACTGACCGAAAGTCTTGTATTTGTACTCGTATACAGACGATGTGCCACGCATATGAAACCATGAAGATGGTCGTCTATTACAGAATGCTTGAGAGGCACATATTCTGCGGCTCATAAATATTTGAAAAAAAAAAAAGAACCAACGAGCTCAGCAGACGAAATGAACCGTTATTAACTACCAGTTTCGATCATTATCAGGTACTGTAAAGTTATGAACAAAAGCCTGTATGGCTACAGTTAAAGTGTTGCCATACAGTACTTAGCAGTTCTACATTACAGCTTTTTGGACGCTACTAAAAAACGGTGATATAAATCTTCACAGTACTTATATAATGGTGACAAGCATCTTGGGTGACGTTAAGGCGCAACTGAAACCCTGCCATAAGGGCAGCATAATTTTGTGCTACCTGATGTTGATCGGTCGATCGACAATGGTCGTCAGTAACAGTTTATTTCGTCAGAAAATCATGGTGGTTCTGAAAAATGACTTTCCTCATGTGTTAGAGGGTTCTGTAGGCTAAATAGTCAGTATACAAGCAGCAGAACAAGGATGACGTAACCTTTACCAAGTTAAGGGGGGTAGGACGTCAAACGGGCCGACTTGGAGCAGGAGAGGCATCACAGGACATTTTAATTTCCAGTGTCTGTACTTTTGCAAATAAATTCATAAAACTTTGTCAGCATCACCAGGAAGGATTCAGGATTCACACTCATTGCAGTGGAAGTTCGAAAACATAACAAAATAAATTTTTTTTTCGTGTGAAATTTCATCATTTTTTCACTTACTAATGGCTGCATTTGTTGCTATAGGTACACTTTTCTTCATAAGTTAGAGAGATTCTTCGATGAATTTTGCACAGCATTCATACCATACTTACAGATGTATGAAACTCTAGAATTTATTTAAATCTTGAAAAAACCAATGATATGTTGTATTGTAAACTTCATGTTTAGAAAAAAACACAAATTCTAGGGTTTCATACACCTTTAAGTATGGTTTGTATGCTGTGCAAAATTCATCGAACCATCTCTCCTACTTATGAAGAAAAGTTTGCCTATAACAACAAATGATGCCATTAGTAAGTGAAAAAAATGATGAAATTTCACATGTAAAAAAAATTACTTCGTTATGTTTTCGAACTTCCACTGCTATGAGTGTGAATTCTGAATCCTTCCTGGTCATAATGACAAAGTTTTATGAATTTATTTGTAAAAGTATAGACAGTGGAAATTAAAATGTCCTGTGGTGCCTCTCCTGCTCCAAGTCGGCCCGTTTGACGTCCTACCCCCCTTAAGGAAATGGTAGGGTGTCAGTCATCCACAGAATTGAAAAGACTTGCACAGGGTACCCAGGAACAGAGAAGAGAAGCTGCTGCACTCAGTCTTGGATAGAATAATAAGTGATTTGCGTACCTTCTCATGCGTTACACATGTTGATTTGGTTGTCTTAGTGCTTTCCCCCAAAGACTCGGATATCAATAAAGCGCAGTCTTCAGACCTTACCAAGCTAACGGGGTACCGCCTAAGAGGCTAGACGCGTAGACGCGTATTTGGGCGGGGAGGAGGTGTTAAATTCCCGTCCACCATTCTGATTTAATTGTCCCCTGATTTCCCTTGGCCCTTATCAGTCCAGTACCCAGGATGTTCCGCATCCTTGCCCAACTAAGTGTATTCTTTTTGCCGGCTGGAGTGGCCGTGCGGTTCTAGGCGCTACCGTCTGGAACCGCGAGACCGCTACGGTCGGAGGTTCGAATCCTGCCTCGGGCATGGATGTATGTGATGTCCTTAGGTTAGTTAGGTTTAAGTAGTTCTAAGTTCTAAGGGACTGATGACGTCAGAAGTTGAGTCCCATAGTGCTCAGAGCCATTTGAATCTTTTTATATTTTTTTTATTCTTTTTAGTGATCTCGATGCCACAAGGACTGTAACCTAACTATATTCAGAGGTTTCAGTGATTTTTAGGGATAATGAAAAGATAAAAAATAAGGGATTTGCCCAATCTCTGCTTTTTGTGAAAGGTTCTCAGCGGATAAACAAATGTTATTATCCGTTTCTTGAAATACTGGAGAAAACATGGTGGAAGGAAGAAAAATAGTTTGGTATACCCTTCAGTGGCAGCTCTTCACAAACAAAGCGCCATCTCAGCTGCGGGAGCAAGAGGAAGAAATTGACTGGGGTCATATTTAAGCAAACATCGCCTCTTTTGCCCTTCGAAACAAAAGGAAATGTAAATTGGGATGCAGAAGGAAGGATTTGTTAAGCCCGCTTCTCTTCAATACGAGTCAATTACATCAGTACATTCTATTGTTTCTGGAAATGCATATCCGAAGTTGAGAACGGCTATCTCTTCGCAATATTCATAAATATTGCCGTATCCGGTAACAATAGCCTGACTGAAACCAAATATTTGGCGCAATGTACCAGAAGTCGATTGCGGAAAGATAGCTTCGAGCAGGCTGGTGTGGCCAAAATCAATAATGTTAGCCAAGCTGCGTCAGTAAAGAGCCGAAGAACTGGAGACGTAGTAATAGCTATCATTGTGCCTTCTTCGGCGGCAAATGGCTTATTTTCATTGCGTGAATGGTTCACACGGGACAGATTATTTGTTTTCTGAGGCATTTGTTTGTTATATTTTGACATTAGATACCGTACAGCGAATAGCGTTACAAAAAGCACTGCATGTATGGAACCAATGGATGGAAGCGAGTTGGTCTGCAGCGAGGTGCGTATGCTGAACAACACAGTGTTCGATGATACCCCACCCTGCCCTTAAAGGCGCGCTGAAGAAGGCGTGGATCTGCCGGCGTCGACAGTACGGCACTGTCTACTGCTGGCAGCTTCCAAAGTGTAGAACCTGCATACGTCTAAGGCTTCCATGGGCACACGAACACGCTGACTGGCAAAATATTATGAGACGAGTTCCAGTTCATCCACTTCTACAGCGTTGAACGTATGCGGTTTTTGCACGGTAATCTGACGACAGCAATCCAGCAGTATGTGGCGTTTTTTGGTTGTATCCGTTACAGTATGCATTTAAACGCTGGGAACAACTTGAACACATCGGCTGCTTTAAGGAAGTCTCAACCTCCGCGACACTGCCCGTCATTCATAAATCTCCGCACACTCCATTTGACGAAGATCCTGCAAGCTAACTTTAGTCACATGAACCCTTCTTTGATTTGCAAATTTCACAGAAGTTAGCGAAATTTTTTTCGGGAAATCTACATATACATCTACATCATACTCCGCAAGCCACCTAATGGTGTATGGCGGAGGGTACTTTCAGTGCCGCTATTTGATCCCTCCAGCCCTGTTCCACTCGCGAATAGCGCGTGGGAAGAATGATTGTCGGTAAGCCTCTGTATTGGCTCTAATTTCTCGAATTTTCTCCTCGTGGTCAATACGCGAGATGTATGTGGGGGAAGTAATATGTCGTTCGACTCCTCCTGAAAAGTGCCGTCCCGAAGTTTCAATAGTAACTCTCTCCGTGATGCATAACGTCTCTCTTGTAACGTCTGCCAGTGGAGTTCGTTTTGCATCTCCGTAACGCTCTCTCGCCAGCCAAACGATCCCGTGACGAAACACGCTGCTCTTCGTTGGATCTTCTCTATCTCCTCTATCAGTCCTGAGTTGGTTGGGTTGTTTGGGGGAAGAGACCAAACTGCGAGATCATCGGTCTCATTGGATTTGGAAAGGATGCGGAAGGAAGTCGGCCGTACCCTTTCAAAGTAATCATTTGTCTGGAGCGATTTAGGGAAATCACGGAAAACCTAAATCGGGATGGCCGGGCGCGGGATTGAACTGTCGTCCTCCCGAATGCGAGTCCAGTGTGCTAACCAATGCGCCACCTCGCTCGGTATATCAGTCCTAACTGACAGATCCCAGATGGATGAACAGTGTAAAGAATCGGGCGAACAAGCGTCTTATGAGCCACTTCATTTGTGGATGAGTTACATTTGCTTAAAATCCTTCCGATGAATCTGAGTCTGGTGTCTGCTTTTCCCACTATCTGTTTTATATGGTCATTCCACTTAAGGTCGCTCTGGATAGTTACGCCTAGACATTTTACTGGAGACGCTGTTTGTCATCAGTAGTGTAGCTGTACAGTAGTGGATTTCTTTTCCCATGTGTAATTATTTGATTACATGATACTACTACATCTGAATCCATGATAGAAACAGATCATTTAGGCGTGTTTTTGGAAACTATGCATGAAATATATTAACGTTTTGAGAATGATCCCTTTAATTTAACCACTGTCTTCGTCATACTACAGTGATGTGTCAAAACATTATGGACACCTGTGTCATTGCCTGTTGGTCTCTCTTTGGAACATAAAGCAGTAGCGATTCTGCATTGCACTTATTCTACAAGTTCTTGGAACGTTCTCCGAAGTATCTGGCACTTGATGCCTACTCACAGATCACGCAATTCCGGGAAATTACGAGCTGGTGGTTCGTGGACGCGGACCTGGCACCCAATTTTGTTTCGTATGCGTTTCGTCGGTTTGGTGGCGAAGACATCAACGTGAATTCACTATCATGAATCTCAAATCACAGTAGCCCGATTCTGATCTTGTGACACGCACAGTTAACCTGCTGGAAGATGTAATCTTCGCCGGGGAAGACATCACGAGTGAAGGGACGCAGGTGATCCGCAATAATGTTCACCTAGTCCTTACGACCATAGGTTCCATATAAATGCAGGTGGATGTCATAGCATAATATTTCCCCCAGTGGCCTACGTCCGTATCACAGTACAAGTTTCGAATAGTCTCTAGCCTGAAGTCGCCACATGCGGACACGACCACCGACCTGCCGTGACAAGAAATCTGCGTCGTCCGGCCAGACGATACATTTCCATTGATCCGCGGTCCAACCTCCACGATCCGCTGCCCACTGCAACCGTAACTGACAATGTCGTTGAAAAAAGAACGAAGGAAGATTACAATTTAATGCCCCGTCGCAACTCGATCTTTATTGACGTAGCACAAGTACGGATTAAACAACACAGCGATTTACGGAAATCACAAGAAACCTAAATCTGGATAGCCGGGCGGGGCTTTGAACTGTCGTCCTCCGGAACGCGAGTTCAGCTCGCTCGGTGATGTTAGTGAAGCAATATAGGAACACACAGGGGTCTCTACTGCGGAGTCCATATTGAACAAAGTGCGCTCAGCGGTGTCTTCCTAAACTGTTGTGTTTGCGACAGCATTGTACCCTGTCTTCAAATTTGTTAAAAATATAAATCTTTATTCAGATCATTACATTATACGTAGTAACCCACTACCTGAGTACATTAGTGGGTCCTAATTTCATACACAGTATTGCAGCTATTTTTCCACACTACAGGTAAATCTTAGATTTTGATCTTACCACTACAGGGTCCCTATTTCCACCTAATCTACAAAACTTATGCTACCTGCAGCGTTACAGGTGTGCCAGTGATCTATAAACCTGATGGATGTTGGCCTGGCCCACTGAGCTAATCCCAGTGGGCATGTCCTTGGCACTGGGCTGGCCGGTAAATTGGTATCGCTGCAGTCTATCCTAGAAAACCTTATCCCGTCTTGCTACATACTAACATATTTTAAGACTAGTGTCACAATTGGTGCATGTCCTACCCGGTTAATGTACACCCTCCCCCCGTAGTCCAGAGCAAGGCGGATCCCAGCCGTGAAGCGGCTGGCCAAGTGCCTATTATCCTACAAAGCAGGCGAATGTCCGACCTCGAACTTTTGCGATGAGGCAGACATATCTAACACTTCGTCGTCTACTCGCGGTCTCTGTGTCCTTCAATTACTGTCCATGTATTCTTAACGAGAGCAGCACGCAAACAGCCGACCAGCATAGCCGTTTCATGGATGTTCGTTCCTAGGCGCCGGACCATAACAATCTGCCCTTTGTCATAATCGCTTGTATCGGTCAACTTCCCCGTTTGAAGACCGTATCGTCACTATAATGGTTCTCCTATTCGTCCCTCTACCGCTTATTGAATTTCCATACCACCTCACGTCCGCAGTGCCTTCTGGCTGCCCACTAAATCTCTCTGTGGGCAGTGGGCACAATATTTTGACTCATCAACGTATGAAACTGAAGTGTTCTTGATCTTAAGTATTACGACGGGCATAAAGTGAGGTAAAATATAATCGATTGTCCATAATCTGTGGACGTTCTCAAGAAATGCAGGTAGAGTTCCTTTGACATCGGGCTCATTATTCAGTTGTACAACCATGGGGGACGATATAGATCGCAGCGTTGCTGTAGAAACACCACTGACATTTGAAAACGGAAGAAGTCACTAAAAACCTAAATCAGAACAGCGGACGGTATGTGGCACTCCCTTCCCCACCATAATATGCAGCCAGTGGTTTACGCAGTATCCCAATTATTTCTATAAGGCTTTATGGTTAGTCACAACTGCTGTCCGTGTGTTTCATTGCGCTACGGTGGACTGTACTAACATGACTACAAAACATATGTAATACATAAGAAATGTACATGATTTCCGTAGTCTTCTATCGAAGACTGCAACAGCTTTCCAGAAAAGTATTTTTAAGGGTAGTTTAAATACAGGGTGTATTTTATAGGATTATAGAAGGTTCCTCCAAACACAATATGTTTGTTGGGTACTTCGTTAATACGTTTGCAAGCAAAATTCTGTGTAACGCATTTGCTAACTAGTCTGCCTTTCCTTACGTTATAGCGCATAGTTCATAATGGAAAATATCCTGATTTATGACCAAATTTATTTTCTACACTCATTATTTTTTTTTCATATATGACCCATAGTACTGACGTAAACCCAATATACTCCAGACATTTTTATAGAAATATACTGGTACGTTAAAGGTAATAGTTTTCTTACACCAGATCACGGAGTTATAAGTCCTCATCAATTATTTCGAGTATCGGCGACTATTCCTGAATGACGATTCGGAATCGCAGCGATGGAACTGTAAATTATATTTCTTTTTTATTGAGTATTATTACAGAGCAAAGCAGCGGAGTGGTTAATCCATGCCCTCGTATTTGGGGGGACCGGGGTACAAAGCTTCCGGATTTAGGAATTTCGTGCTTTCAGGCAAATACCAAGAGGGTTGCTTCGGCGTATCATTCCTCGTCTTCCTTTAATTATTCTCTAAAATCCTCCTTCTGACATGAATTAGATGTCGACACTATTTTACGCTGTTGGGTTTATTTACTTACATATTCGTATTAATCATACTTTAAAAACTAGTAGGCCGCGCGGGGTAGCCACGCGGTTCGAGGTGCCTTGTAACGTTCCGTGCTGCCCCCCCCCCCCCTCCCCGTCGGACTTTCGAGTTCTGCCTCGGGCATGGGTGTGTGTTTTGTCTATAGCTGAAGTTAGTTTAAGTTAGATTAACTAGTGTGTACGCTTAGGGACCTAGGACCTCAGCAATTTGGTCCCATAAGACCTTACCACATTTTCAATTTTGGTTCAAATGGCTCTGAGCACTATGGGACTTAACTTCTCACATCAGTCCCCTAGAACTTAGAACTACTTAAACCGAACTAACCTAAGGACATCACACACATCCATGCCTGAGGCAGGATTCGAACCTGCGACCGTAGCGGTCGCGCGGTTCCAGACTGTAGTGCCTAGAACCGCCCGGCCACTCCGGCCGGCTTTCAATTTTCAAAAACTAGTAGCTATGCAAGGAGAACGACGGAATTACGAATGTCGAAACAAATTTTGCTGATTTATATTTGTAATATCTAGCGCATCCACGCATCTGTTCACGTTTTATTTTATTTCTTTTTTTCTGTGCGGAAAACTATATTTGCTAAATTTGGTAAAATATTTGCCTCGCACCTTGCATTCATTATATACACACTTGTCAGGACATTGTTAGTTGACATGTTAGTGTAGAGTGTTCGTGCCAACAATACACGCGGACAGCACTTTGACAATCCACTGACTGACTGCATCAGATATTTCATTACGCCCTTCCATTGTCCAGCGCAAGCGTGACGTCATCCTGGAGGAGGAGCGCAGAACACCCATACGTGTTATTCCGAGGGCAAAGTCAAAAACGTCACCTTTCTCTTCTGCCAAATTTTTGAGTCGGCTAAATAGAAGTTCTCGAACACGTGCAAAGTATGTCCTCGCCTACAAGTCATAGTTTGAAATACGCAGAGGAAGGGGGCTAGCACAGAAACCCTCCATCCCACAGCACTGATTTCATGGTATTAATCCAGGCAGCCTTACTTATAGCTAGAATATGCTGTCTCATTTATTGTTAGGGTTCCGTACGTCAGTTAGTAAAAACGGAACCCTTATAGGAGGGACCCCTATAGGATCCAGATTGTATACCAGTGAGGTTCCTCTCAGAGTTTGCTGATAAAAAGCTCCCTATTTAGCAATTATATACAACCACTCGCTCACAGAAAGATCCGTACCTAAAGACTGGAAAATTGCTGAAGTCACACCAATACCCAAAAAGGGAAGTAGGAGTAACCCGTTGAATTACAGGCCTATATCACTAACGTCGATTTGCAGTAGGGTTTTGGAACATATACTGTATTCTAACATTATGAAGTACTTCGAAGAAAACTATTTATTGACACATAGCACGGTTTCAGAAATTATCTTTCTTGTGAAACACAACCAGTTCTTATACTATGAAGTAATAAGTGCTATCGACAGGGTATATCAAATTGATTCCATATTTTTAGATTTTCAGAAGGCTTTCGACACCGTTCCTCACAAGCGTCTTCTAACCAAACTGCGTTCCTACGGAGTATCGCCTCAGCTGTGCTACTGGATTCGTGGTTTCCTGTCAGAAAGGTCACAGTTCGTAGTAATAGACGGAAAGTCATCGCGTAAAACAGAAGTAATATCTGGCGTTCCCCAAGGAAGTGTTATAGGCCCTCTATTGTTCCTGATCTATATTAACGACACAGGAGAAAATCTGAGTAGCCGTCGTAGATTGTTTGCAGATAATGCTGTCATTTACTATCTTGTAAAGTCATTACGTGATCAAAACGACTTTCAAAATGATTTAGATAAGATATCTGTATGGTGCGATAAGTGGCAATTGACCCTGAATAAGGAAAACTGTGAAGTTATTTACATGAGTACTAAAATAAATCCTACGGTCGCAGGTTCGAATCGTGCCTCGGGCATGGATGTGTGTAATGTGCTTAGGTTAGTTAGGTTTAAGTAGTTCTAAGTTCTAGGGGACTGATGACCTCAGCTGTTAAGTCCCATAGTGCTCAGAGCCATTTGAACTAAAAGAAATCAGCTAAATTTCGATTACGCGATAAGTCACACAAATCTGAAGGTTGTAAATTCAACTAAATACTCAGGGATTACAATTACAAATAACCTAAATTGGAACGATCACATAGATAATATTGTGCGTAGAGCAAACCAAAGACTGCGATTCATTAGCAGAACACTTAGAAGGTGCAACAGGTCTACTAAAGAGACTGCTTACACCACGCTTGTCCGCCCTATTCTGGAGTACTGATGTGCAGTGTGGAATCTGCATCAGGTGGGACTGACGGATGACATCGAAATAGTACAAAGAAGGGCAGCTCGTTTTGTATTATCGCGAAATAGGGGAGATAGTGTCACAGACATTATACATGAATTGGAGTGGCAATCATTAAAACAAAGGCGTTTTTCGTTACGACGGGATCTTCTCATGAAATCTCAAGCACCAGTTTTCTCCCCCGATTGCTAAAACATTCTGTTAGCATCCACCTACATAGGGAGAAACGATCATCACGATAAAATAAGAGAAATCGCACAGAAAAATTTAAGTGCTCGTTTTTCCTGCTAGCCGTTCGAGAGTGGAACGATAAAGAGACATCTTGAAGGTGGTTCATTGAACCCTCTGCCAGACACTTTATTGTGAATAGTAGAGTAATGACGTAGATGTAGATGTAGATGTAGATGTAGGATCACTGTGTTGTCCGTCTGTCTGTCTGTCTGTCTTTCTCTCTGTGTGACTGTTCAAAACCCTTTTTCTCAGGAACTGATAGGCAAATCAATTTGAAATCCGTATTACATATTAAGGTCTACGGTCCCTTGGTGATATAAAAATAAAATGAAGCTTTCTACAGGGCGCTTCCCGTTGACAAAGAAGCATGAAATTTGGCAAGAATTAAGGTTTGACGGTATAAGTAAAGGAAAAAAATCCGAAAATCGTTAACTGGTAATTATATCACATGAAAAAATTTTTGCCGTTTGTTATCAGACTATCTGTCTGTGCGTCTGTCTGTTAAGCAGCCTGGTTGACGTATCAAGTTGAAATTTAGGTCACATATTAAGGTCTATGGACCCCTGGCGATGTAAAAAAGTGAAGCTTGTAATCAGTGCATTTACTTCATATGTTTTGATACTCATGAACTCACTCATTAAAACCCTTAGGGTACTTCCAGTTGGCCAAGAAGCATGAAATTTAACAAGAAGAAAGCTTTCACGGTATAAGTAAAGGAAAAAAAATCCGAAAATCGTTAATTTTTAATTATAACATACGGATAATATTATTTTGTCGTTTGATATTCGTCTTCAAAGTCGAAATTAAAACATTATCCAAAGTCTCAGAATCCCAGGGACCGATATCTTGCCAGTTACAGTGCCGATAAAAGGCCAAATTGTCGAGATCCTCGATTCCCAGGGTGGATGAACTGCCCGTATACTTGACTTAAGTTTGCACGGAATTCTCAGTGTGCGAGTCCTACTCCAGCGTGGCCAATTTTTCCCTGTATTTCTATGTAAAGCAATTCTTTCCGTGCACGATATGTAGTGCTAAGTTTCCAGATCCAAGATTTTATTCCCTTCTGCGAAAACTAGTTTGTTGTGCACATTAGACTGATTTGTGATGCCTTAAGGACTAGACCGTTGTCTGCCGCAAGAACTTCCGCCATATGTACACAGTGCCAGCGGACTCTCTCCTTTTGGGGCGTTCCGTAATTAGAAGGCAGATATTCAGTCGCAGAAATTATCAGCTGTGTTACAAGCATCCCAAACAAGACCATAGAGTAAGGCAAAGACGAAAATATACGCAAGATTATAGGGCAAAAGATCTCAAAAGAGAAGGATGAGGGCTTGCAGCTAGGGAATGCGGTATGAGCATTTTTGAGTTGCAACTCTAGTTGGACGATGACCCTGAATATGGTACAGGGTGTTTGCATTTTTATTATCTTACAAAAAGTAAAGTGTAGCGGTCACTTCGCTGGATTGTTTACGAGACGCACTAATTGTGGAAAATATTGTATTTCTAAGGCTAAAGTTTGGTGATCACAGCGTTACTATTACTGCATGGAGTCAGGCGGTGGATATTAGCAGTAGAGGAGGAACATAGTACCCCTGAGTTACTCTGACGACAAAGCGTGATAACGGAAGTCGAAGTAAGATGACATACATCTTATCTTTCTGGTTATATACACGCCCAGTCTTGTGTTATTGTTTTTCGGTAGTAAAAGATTTCAAAGCACATTTAATTTGCATTCATGGCCGTGGTTTTGACGCTTGTGGACTAACCACCTGGCTATTAGGCCTTGCCAGCAACGAAAATTTCTAGGACAAATTATCAGTTTCCTGATGAGTAACATTCTTTTCGATGTGACATACGTGTTTTAAAAAATAGATCTAACGGTGGCAACAGACCGGTGAAAGATAACTTTATTTTGATTTTGTAATGGAGTTCATTAGACTTCAGTACGGTATCTGCAGTGATGACAGCTGTGGTGGCACTAACCGAACTAATGACGTGATAGCTAAAACACTAGTCTCGTTTTCTTCATGGTGGCCTGATGATCTCTGCAACGACTGTAAGTGAATCCGTGGATGTTTTAAACTAACCACGGTGCTTCCTTTCACCACTGTCCTACGTGTTGATAAAGCGTGAAATCTAACCTTTTTTCCTTGAAATGAGCATCTTTAGGAAAAACAATTTATTTGTTCCTGAGCGCTCCTAAATGCGATATCGCTACAGATTGTGTTTAAACTCGTATAAGCTGCTAAGTTCATTAGAAATTGATCACTGTCGTCGTGACACACAGAAAGTTAAAGCTGTCGTAGAGCGAAGATCAAAAACCTGGAAAGCATGATACGTAAAAACTTGCAAGTAGCGGAGTTCTTAAAGACGGAGTATTACTTCTCTGTTGTATAAACCATGATTAGTTGAAATCAGAGTGTTCATTCGGGGATTTCATGTCATTTTCTGATGAATAGTAGGAGACTGCTTTACTATTTCAGCATCCATAAAAATTACTTATTTCTGGCAGGTTGGCAAACTGCAGTTAGCTGTAAGTTGCCATCCAACCATTCTCGAACACACTTCAGCACATTATATTATTCTGAGTATCAAATCGTCCTTTCGTATCCAGTAACTACACAACACAGAAAAGAACGCCACATTTAATGCCCACATTTGCGACTGAAGAAGACTCGAGCGCGCAGTCTTCGCTTTTACGAGCCAGCAATGCTGTCCCTAGGCCAGGAAACTACTGCCGTTTTTCTGACGGTACTGTAACATATTAGCAAAGGCAAAAAATTTTTTTAGTTCTCAAATTAATTCCATCCTGATTTCCAAAGCGTGTGGTTTTTCCCGCTTGTGAGATATTGTCCTAAACCCCTTCTCTCCTGCGATGGCACAACTTTTTTTTTTTTTTTTTTTTTTTTTTTTTTTTTTTTTTTTTTTTTTTGCTGGTGCGTATGTTCACACATGTGCGACACGTTGAAACTGTTGTGCCGGATCCTCGTCTTTTCTGGTCAGAGTTCTTCGAGCGGAGCAGACTTACTCACCGCTTCGCTCTGCCATCACCTCTATCTATCTTTCCCGCTCTTTCACAGCGACTCAATCACGATACGGCGTGACCAGCACTCCTGAGAGGAAGCTGGCGACGAAGATAATGGTCTGACCTCAGCCACAGCGATGTTGTAAGACTGAATTTTCTGTTGCTCTGGCGTTCTACTTTTAGGGGGATTGAGGCTTTGACTGAGAGCGTAATTACTCTTGTCACTTGGATCATGTGAAAATGCGCTGTCTGAGAAATGCCGGCGTCGGTGTTGTACTGCCTGTCCGGCACGGACTAACACTTGAATCAGAATTGAGTTATTTGTGGAGTGATGAAACGAGCGCGAGCTAAACGCGTTCTCACAACCAATTTCTGAATACCGCCATTTAAATTTTTATTAAAAAACGTTGAAAGCCAACACTTTTAATCTATTGATTTTTTGGTTTCTCAAAATAGTCTTCACTAAATTTTATGCGTTATTGCTTGGAATTCTGGAAATTTTTGCTTGGAATTCTGGAAACAGTTTTTTCGACTCTGATGGTCGTACCTCAGAAACTCAAAAGCTGACAAAAATATTTTCCACCTATTTTTTATTTGATATGAGGGAACAAAAAGAAGTAATTACGGATATAGCAGGTAAAAAAGAGAAATGACACTTTAATTCGGCGTTTTTGTGAGTCAAATAGTCAATTGTTTGACTGCTGTGTGACTGGTGGCATTGTCATGATGAAGAATAGTGACATGTACTCGGCTATTTTTCCTGATTTTTTCGATGAATTGTGGCAAGCAAATTATTGAAAACTATTCAACATTACTGTTCTTCGATTCTATTAGTCAATGGTTGTAACATGCCCAATGTAATCAAAGAAACAACCAACTTTTTTAAGAACTTCTCGGACGTACCACTTCTGTTCATCTTGGAACACATAGACAATCGATTATTGCTTGGTTTTCGGCTGGTGCGAATCTATCTAAGAATAGTTTATAGTTGTGATGTTGTATAGTTGTGATGTTGTCTACGGCCGGCCTATGTGGCCGAGCGGTTCTAGGCGCTTCCGTTTGGAACCGCGCTACCGTTACGGTCGCAGGTTCGAACCCTGCCTCGGGCATGGATGTGTGTGATGTCCTTAGGTTAATTAGTTTTAAGTAGTTCTAAGTTCTAGGGGACTGGTGACCTCAGTAGTTAAGTCCCATGGTGCTCAGAGCCATTTGAACCATTTTTGTTGTATACGATTTTTTCTTTTCGTTGGTCGAATGTTCTGCGGATTTCCTTGTACCAATTTACACGAGGCTGCTTTTAGCGCTTCTGTCAAACTGTACGGATTACATCGAGAACAGATAAATGTTCATGCAAAATCAAATGTATTGCAGTTTTCAGTTTACGTAGGGATACTTCAGTCTCACGCAAAGTCGCCTACTGACCCTCTCCAGTTATGTTGCCCCCAGCATCGATGTGTTTTGCTTTATCTTCACGTAATTCGTGGCATATGGAAACATGACCACAACAAAATTTTGCAAATCAATTGTCAACAGTCTTCTCTGATGGTGATTGCTCACCAACAGTTGAACGAAGCAACTCATGCATCATTATTTAGGCCTTTAGGAAAATCGCACAAAGTTATCAGATGAAAACACTCACGTAAAATTTTAATTATTTGAGTGTTCTATGTAAACAAACTACTCTGACAGTTTCTGAGCGCCATTGTCTTGACAGTAACTAGTGGCTAATTGTAAAACAATACTATTGTCAGAAGCAACATCTAGTGTTTGCTTGTATAACGCTGGTTAAACGGTATTGGCGTATTACTTACTGATCCGTGTGAGATATCTCAGACGCTGAGCAAGACGTGTTTCAGAATTATTATGGTGTATGGTCTACACCCATGCGATTGAAGATATTCACGGCTTGTACGAATCGTTAATGTGAGGCCAGTAAACATCTGCTGTTAATCTAATCCCTTTTGACTGACACACTACATGACTTATCCTGTTAGACCAAAGACTGGTAGTACAGACTATTGTGTGTAAACAATTTCCTTCTCAAATTATTGTCATTGCACCTTGCTTATATGTCTGACCTAGTTCTGATCAATGCCTGCATTCAAGGATGAAAATGTGCTTTCTGCAATAGACGCGTAACTAGCAGATATTTTGTTAGCGTCGAAATGGAGATCTCTAACTTTTTAAGAGATCGGCAAAGTTCTTGTCGTGGGCAAATTGCCTGGTAAACTTTCAGATAAGGCGCTTAATGTGGTTTCGCAAGAAAATGCATTCTTGCTACCCCGGGCATCTTAAAAGTACATGGTGCTTTTACCAGCAATTTCCTTATTGTCGTATTTATTGCCCTGCGCTATCTTCTACCTGTAGATTAAATTTAAGGAAAAGGTAACTAACAGACAGCGTTGAAAAACATCAAGTCGACCCGGAGTTAGAGCTGACGGTATTAATAGAAAATTGGCCATTATTCGTCCATAGCCTGTCTACGTTGTAACTTAATTCCCATCACTGTAGAGTAGTTCACTGTTAGAGGTGAAAATTACTGTGCCGGTCTCGAATAATGTTAATTGTTGGTTACATAGCGCATTGTTGTTCTGCAAATGTAGTTTATGGTAGGGTACCTGAAGTTCATGTTGAGGTACATATAATCATCTAGCGGCAAATACAACTGGACTTAAACGAATGTTGGGTCAGTTTTATCGAAGAACCATCCCATCACGCCGTACAAGTGGGAGTTTATAGTCTGTTTTGGTGACGGGTGTGGTCCATATTTTCATAGTATCGACACGGCCTCTGACAAAAGCCGATATCAAGATTTTTTTTTTTTTGTTGAGTCATGACGCAGTTAATGTGTGGGGGTGTTCACATAAGTTACTATTTTCCAGTGACATGCCATTATGAAAAACATATTCGGCTACCCCAAATGTTTCTACATTGATTTCACTAACAGATTCACTGTGAAGCTCTCATTTGATTTGGATGTAATGTGTATTTCCTACAACACGTTTGTTGGTAAGCATCATCACTAAATTAACACCACTTGCAACAGTATTGGTCTTAGTGGTCTGTGCCTACAAAGAGATACTCTTCGGTATAAATTTGAGACTCTGGAGTCACAAAAGGAGAAATAACGAATTCTTTATGAAGATATAAGTTCCCTGCTGTATTGACGGTGTAATACGTACTAAATGCACAGAATCTAAATGCTTCTACATATTTTTAATGGAGCGCAGAACTTGTCTCAACTGACTCCATCTACACACGGCAAAAAAGAAATTTCACCTGCTGAAACACCAAAGAAAATGCGTGTGACGTCTCTTAGGAGAGAGACCTGATGTACTTTCCATGCAATGCTAGCTTCACTTGCATTGTGTATGAAAGGACTTTATGTTAAACGGAGTTCTACCGTGACTCCTCGTCAATGAGAGAATGCATTTGAAGGCAACCACCTAGATTCCGATCGGACGCTAAAGCACCTGTCGTCGACCTATGGGTGGCCAGGTCAAACTTTCAGTTCTTTTACTAAATTCTCAGAAAAGTTCATGCTCGAGGCCGAGCATTTGTGGCATTTATAAGGGACTGTCTGAAGCCATCAAGTGAGTGCATTCAATTCTGTTAAGATGTATTTCAGTTTTAGAAATGTATTGACTTTTACGAACTTAGGCATTAGAATAAAAATGTGCACCGCACATGAATTCGAACTCTGAATGTCTACTTTGGCGAACAAAAACCTAGTACGTGGTTTTCTCGCTCTCGCTTTCCAACCTGACTCAAAATTTTAAAATTATACCATTACATTTTCATACTATTCTCTACTTTTTCTGAATATTATACAAGCTTTACAGAAAAGACTCGGACAATCTGTGAAGCTGGGCTCTCACCGAAACATGTTAAAATCGTCCATGAAATCCAATGATGTGTTTGGGAATGCTTCGTTTTCAAGTTATTGCAGAAAGAACATTTTCTTTGGCGTTGTCTCAGCGACCGTTGAGTCGGATAAACCGGTTCCCGTTAGTTCATTGTAGTTAAGCACCGTCGGGCGTGGCCAGTACTTGGATGTGTGATCAGCCAAGTACGCCGCGTGCTGTGGACGTTTTGTCCTTTGCGTTACGGAAGAGGGCACATGAGGGGTGCTGGCGTGGAGTCCCTGATCACTAGTCTTTGCGCCAAAAGTGCTGGCACCAGGTTTGACCCCCTCCTTTCTTTCATCATCTCCAATACGAACGTGGCACTACAGTACACTACACTACACACACATACACACACACTAAAGGAATCTACATTTAACAAACACACTTATGCACAGAGCTCTCATACTTCGCGAAGAAGAGGTGCCTGCGAGCGCTTAGCATTGGCAAAAAAACTTTTGAAATCAGGCGGCTGAGCCTGCCTTTAGGGCTCTCCCAGTCATTCGCGCCATACAACTTTACTTTTATGTGATGTTGTCTGTAGATATAAACATGTTATTGAACACAATGAATGGTTGATGGGGATGTGTTGTCGTGATGGAACAAATAACATTCTTATAGAAAAAATGAGTTTTTTTCATATGATAATTAAAGCTGCGGAAGTGTAAATATCTCTTCTGGGATGTAGAACGTCAAACAAGGATTGAAAGTTGGTGCTATATTTTTTGGAACCATCTTTAGTTTAAAATATCTCTGAAACTAAGTTATTATAATGCCTTGGACATAGTGACTTTGGTAATCATACTTTACGTTCTTACAAATGGAGGCCTTCCTAAAGTCTGGTTCAGGAAAAATTAATAATCAAACTTTTGAAAATATTTACCCTGACGACTTTTTTATTACCTTTAGACTGGGCGTGGTAAACATATTACTCGGCATCCAGCAAATTTTAAATCGCTTACTACACGTACCAGTACGTTGATGCAGCAAGTGTTACACTGAGACCACGGGTAACTACTGTGTAATCTTTTATCAAAAAGTACAAAAAAATCTTAATGTTGCGCACGACGTTTTTACCACGCTCAATTGAATAAGTGCGTCAGCTCTAGAAATGCATATCAGGTGCTAATACTTTGTAGAATTACATTTTGAAGTGCTGAAATCTATATACTAGATTCCAACATATTTTGAGGCTAGACCAGCTGGCACGGAATGACCATACAGATACGTTTAAATCCTTTGCCTGTCTAATAGTGATGGGATAACTGGACAACACCGTGTAATCAGCTGATGACTAAATGTGTTTCCAGACATGTTCTCTCTCTCTCTCTCTCTCTTTGTGCGTGTGTGTGTGTGTGTGTGAGAGAGAGAGAGAGAGAGAGAGAGAGAGAGAGAGAGAGAGAGAGAGAGCAATCGGCTCCCAAAGTTGTTCCAAATAACTGTGATACACGCCTTATTCGTTTGTGGTTCTACACGACGAAAAGCTACACACTATTTGTTCGCGGTATACCTAGAAGTTTCGTCGACATGGCCAAGGACGCAAAGTGCCCTTTTGAGGGATCATGTATGCTGATGAACAAGTGACAGTATTCCATTGAAACGAAGTTCGACACATGCGGACAGCGAAGAGCAGCGCGCTATTAACAGCCAAGCACCCTTTTAGACCAGTGGCTCAGAAAAGCATTACATTTTGTAATGGGCGCCGTCGACTCTTCTGCAAACGAACGGCTCAGGAACACTGAACGACGAATTACCGTCCGTTAAAAATATCACCCGTTGCTTTACACGCAGACTTTTAATGTGAGCACGGGTCATATGTGAGAATGCAAATCGTGTGACGAGCGCATTTGCAAGTGTTATTCCGGACGAAGAGCTGTGGGCCCTTTTTCCCCGGCTACTCCAACGACCTGCCCCGGTGGTCGATGTCCCGTACATGGGACAATGCGTATTTTTACGGCCTACAACCACTTATAAATAATTTATAGGCTTGCATTTTTGTAGGCCTTCCAACCGTCGCGTCATGCGCTCTTCAGGCGTGTACGAATTATGTTATAGTGTCACAGTGTTGAAAGTGACATCGCAGAATTTACTTTGCGGCACGGAACAGTTTTTGATATTAAAACGTAGTATAAAAGATCATAGTTAACTGGTGCCTCTGACGTATTATGCCGCTGTTTCCAACCACATTATAATTTTTACCTTCGGAACACCGATTCCAGAACACAGGAAAGATACGTGCAATCAGCCATTTAATTCTTATTAATTTTGTAAATAGACACAAAGGAATTACAAACATTGGCTGCGTGTGGGCATTGGCTTAAATCAACGGGGAAATTTGAAAATTTGTGTCGGACCGTCTGCTGCTTACTAAACAGATGCTCTGACCACTGCCATCCAGACACAATGGGCGTCCCAGTTGCATGCACTGTCGTAGTACGCCTCCCATCAGACCCAAATTCTCTGCTTATTCACACACTACTAATGTAATGTGCCTTGCCCATTATCCACATTACTCGCTCGCGGCATTTCACCGATTTCCGTAAGAGTTCGAGCCTGGTTTGCATCCGCACTGAAGAGGTCGCTGGCCGTCCACGCCATATATACAGGGAGGTCCATTGATCGTGACGCTCCCAAATATCTCACGAAATAAGCGTCAAACGAAAAAGCTACAAAGAACGAAACTTGTGTGGCTTGAAGGGGGAAACCAGATGGCACTATAGTTGGCCCGCTAGATGGCGCTGCCATAGGTCAAACGGGTATCAACTGCGTTTTTAAAAAATAGGAACCCCTATTTTTTATTACATATTCGTGTAGTACGTGAAGAAATATGAATGTTGGACCACTTTTTTCGCTTTGTGACAGATGGCGCTGTAATAGTTACAAACACATGGCTCACAATTTTAGACGAACAGTTGGTAACAGGTAGGTTTTTTAAATTGAAATACAGAACGTAGGTACGTTTGAACATTTAATTCGGTTGTTCCAATGTGATACATGTACCTTTGTGAACTTATCATTTCTGAGAACGCATGCTGTTACAGCGTGATTACCTATAAATATCACATTAATGCAATAAATGCTCAAAATGATGTCCGTCAATGCATTTGGCAATGCGTGTAACGACATTCCTCTCAACAGCGAGTAGTACGCCTTCCGTAATGTTTGCACAAACATTGACAATGCGCTGACGCATGTTGCCAGGCGTTGTCGGTTGATCACGATAGCAAATATCCTTCAGCTGTTGAAAGGTGGCTACACTGAGCCACAGCGCCAGAGATCGCGCTAGAGAGTATTGTTCCGCCGCCTCCACTGGCAGTGATTATTGAGATGTCGTAGTGGGCAGTGCTTTGGGAGAACTCGTGGTAGTCAGTGCTGAGATGTCGTAGTGAGGAGTGTTTGTTGAGATGAGCTAGTAGGCAGTGCTTGCTGAGATGTGATACTGAAAAGTTCTTGTTGAGATGTGATAGTAGCGAGTCGGTGTGGAGAGATTGTAATGTCTAGAGTGCTTTTCATCAATATAAATTAAGGTAACAAACTACTTTTCTTTTCTTTCTCATTATTTCAGTGTCCTGAATAATGCGTCATTACAGGTTCAGTCAACAAAGCATCTGGCTTGTGTTCTTGTATTAGAGTGTAATTCTGGTTTTCTTGAGTAATTATGGTATTTCTATTTTCTTTAATTAATTCAGTATAAATGATATGTAAAATTTCTTGTGTTGTTGAAGAAGAACCGTGCCAGATGCGTACGTTGAGTCATACTTCCACACACAGAACAGTTACACTTGTGCTTTGGTTTCGTAGGTTTTATAGTTGCTGGGGACTTAATTAATTAATTGTGTTAATGAAAATTTCCATTTCATTCTTTGTTGTTGTTCTATGCAGTCAGATTGCGTAATAATACTAGTCAGGGCCAACCGTTACGAGACTTCGTAACCGAACAGACAGCTACTAAATCAAAAAAATAATAATTATTTGCATTCTATTTTAATTAAGCCCCCATGCACTGTCCCCACAGAAAGAAATCCGGGGACGTCAGATCCCGTGAACGTGCGGGCCCTGGTATGGTGCTTCGACGACCAATCCACCTGTCATGAAATATGCTATTCAATACCGCTTCAACCGTACGCGAGCTATGTGCGGGACATCCATCATGTTGGAAGTACATCGCCATTCTGTCATGCAGTGGAACATCTTGTAGTAACATCGGCAGAACATTATGTAGGACCGAGCGAGGTGGCGCAGTGGTAGCACACTGGACTCGCATTCGGGAGGACGACGGTTCAATCCCGTCTCCAGCCATCCTGATTTAGGTTTTCCGTGATTTCCCTAAATCGTTTCAGGCAAATCCCGGGATGGTTCCTTTGAAAGGGCACGGCCGATTTCCTTCCCAATCCTTCCCTAACCCGAGCTTGCGCTCCGTCTCTAATGACCTCGTAGTCGACGGGACGTTAAACACTAACCACCACCACCACCACCATTATGTAGGAAATCAGCATACATTGCACCATTTAGATTGCCATTGATAAACTGGGGGCAAATTATCCTTTCTCCCATAATGCCGCACCACACATTAACCCGCCAAGGTCGCTGATGTTCCACTTGTCGCAGCCATCGTGGATTTTCCGTTGCCCAATAGTGCATATTATGCCGGTTTACGTTACCGCTGTTGGTGAATGACGCTTCGTTGGTAAATAGAACGCGTGCAAACAATCTGTCACCGTCCCGTAATTTCTCTTGTGCCCAGTGGCAGAACTGTACACGACGTTCAGAGTCGTCGCCATGCAATTCCTGGTGCATAGAAATATGGTACAGGTGCAATCGATGTTGATGTAGCATTCTCAACACCGACGTTTTTGAGATTCCCGATTCTCGCGCAATTTGTCTGCTACTGATGTGCGGATTAGCCGCGACAACAGCTAAAACACCTACTTGGGCATCATCATTTGTTGCAGGTCGTGGTTGATGTTTCACATGTAGCTGAATACTTCCTGTTTCCTCAAATAACGTAACTATCCGGTGAACGGTCCGGACACTTGATGATGTCGTCCAGGATACCGAGTAGCATACATAGAACATGCCCGTTGGGCATTTTGATCACAATAGTCATCATCAACACGATATCGACCTTTTCCACTATTGGTAAACGGTCCATTTTAACACGGGTAAAGTATCACGAAGCAATGTTACGTGACACCACGTACTTATACGTTTGTGACTATTACAGCGCCATCTATCACAAAGCGAAAAAAGTGGTCCAACTAAAACATTCATATTTCTTTACGTGCTACACGAATATGTAATAAAAAAGTGGTTCCTATTTTAAAAAAACGCAGTTAATATCCGTTTGACCGATGGCGGCGCCATCTAGCGGGACAACCATAGCGCCATCTGGATTCCCCCTTCAAGCTAGACAAGTTTCGTTCTTTGTAGTTTTTTCGTTTAACGCTTATTTCGTGAGATATTTGGCCCGGTCACGATCAATGGAACATAAATTGTGTCACGAAATTTTATCCCTAGATAGCTGATGTCTGTAGGAACCAAAATTACTAATGGTATGTAGGTCGACAACGCACAATTTTTAAACTACGGAAACTTGGCGCCACTTGCTCCGATTGTCCGCGGGATTGCCCTGTTGCTGGATGCTCTGTACAACTCATGACCGCGAATGCTTTGCCTGCCGGAATGCGACAGATGTCCCGCACGCTCGGTGGTAGCGCGCCAGCCTTCCACTTTGGGGGCCAGGGGGGAATCCGCTGGGGTCCCGACACATCTATTGTAGTTTCATGATAAGACGTACCGGGATCAAACCCGTCAACAGCTGTTAGTTCGCGTGCCGAATGCCTTTTACAGATTGTGCCGTCCCTCAAAAGGACCTTTTTGTAGCTAGGACATAGTTTACTTAAAACAGGTGCTCGAACTGGCGGCCCTTTGACGCCTATTCGACACTGCGGGAATAGGCGTATCACATTGGGGCAGTGACGGGACGTGGGTAGGTTGTATGTGTGGACCGGCAACCATAGCGCTGCCCGCCAACCGACTAACGGCAACAAGGCAATCCCACGGCCAATCGGAGCGCATGGCTCCAAGTTTCCGTAGTTTAGAAATGGTGCGTTGTCGACCTACAGAACATTAGTAATTTTGTTTCCTACTGGCATCAGCTATCTGGGGTTAAAATTTCGTGACGCAATTCTTCTTATATATATATATATATATATATATATATATATATATATATATATATATATATATATATTCTTTCGGATGGTCAATCTCTTGAGTGCGAATGCACACCAGGCTCGAACTCTTGCAGGAATTGTCGAAATGCTGCGAGTGATGGGGATAATGGGCAAAGGGCATTACATTAGTAATGTGTGGATAAGCTGAGAATTTGAGCCTGACGGGAGGCATGCTAGGGTAGTCCGTGCAGTTGCGGCGACCACTGTGTCTGAATGGCTTAGTGGTCAAAGCGTCTGCCTAGTTAGCAGGAGACCCGAGTTCGCATCCCGGTCCGACACAAGTTCACAACTTCCTCCCTTGATTTAAATCAATGCCCACTCGCAGTCAATGCCTATAATTCCGTTTTGTCTGAATTCGTAGTGGCTGCTGGATCAAAGTGGTGTTTGCTCTTTCGGAAATGTGCAGACACCACACACACACACACACACACACACACACATTTACACAAATAAAATAACATCGTTTTATGAGTGAGGCATTTTTCATTCGTGTATTCTCTGTATTGAGACTAAACTACTGCATAGTCTGTCCTTGATGTTTTGTTTGGCATCACTGGATTCCCAGCTCAACCCCATTGTCGAGGTCGCTGAAGACACTAGTGCAGCGGCGCTTCATTAGCGGCTTAACTCCTGGTGATTAAAGAGATTTTATGATAAATACATTAACTGATTAAAAAGTGAAGCGTTCGGAAGGGGTGGAGGATATGTGATGTTATTCCAGTGAGTACAAAATCGGTCCAAACTTACAAAGAACTTTGCAGTATGAGCCCATATTTCAGTATGACGTTTCACCCCCCCACTGACCTGGACGCACCCACTGATTCGGCTGGGAAGGGTGTCATAAAGCCGTTGTATCCTCCTCTGAAGCAAACTGGCTCACAACTACTGTAGCTGGTCCTCGATATGCTGGATACTGGTACTGGAACACAGTTGACGTTTGCGCTGGCCCCACACATATTCTATCGGGGACAGATCTTGCAGGTCACAAGACTTCTCAGCATCACAGAGACAGTCGTAGACACGGCTGCCATGTGAAGACGAATGCTGTGTTGAGAGGTAGCAGTTGAGAGGTAGCAATTGAGAGGTAGCAATTGAAGACGCATGATGTCCATGACGTACCGTTATGGCGTCAGAGTGCCCTAATCACTGCGAGCCGTCACCTCAAGACATACCCAATGACTCCCCAATCATGACGTCAGGACTAACATCGCTGTGCTTCTCTAAAACATTGGAAGAACGTGATCTCTTCCTTGGTCGCCACCTTAATGTGAAGCCATTCATCTGCACTCCATACTTAACCGCCACGGCTGCACTCCAAATATCGTATCCGACCGCACCAAGTTGTCAATAGTGCGAGTTCTAACGTCCGAAGCGTTTAACAATTGAAGCCGAACACAAACCAGAACGTCAACAGTACACATAATGTGACAAGAGGGCAAACAGAAAGAGAATACCCCTAAACGTCTAAGTGTGACAGAATATCCGCATGTCAAGCTTTTAGGCTAGCAAAAACACAACTGACACGTGTCGGCAGCCGTCTTAACCCCTCGCCTCGGAAACCAGAGGCACTCTCCAGTAGACTAGAGAGCCTGTATAGGGAGAGAGTGGCCAACCGGACGATACGGCGGCCATTTTTCTGCCAAACTGCGCGCGGGACTTTTGAATGGCCAGTAGTGGAGTACACACTCACCGAATCAACAGCACAAGACAGTATGGCGAATTCATTCGTTAAATGCCTTTCTTTACAGCTATAATATACTCATAGTAGCCTACTACGTACAGCACAGTAAAATTTGATACAGTGGCTGTAAAAATTATTCGTTACTTGCATTTATTTCCTTTAAGGTTCGTTTACTAGACATATTGCAATGAAAGTAACGTAAATAAAAAATATATATATAGTGTATAGCATTTGTTTTGTATCGGAAGTGCATAACGCTAAAGACTTAACGTACCTATATTACGCCAGATGAATGAAAGTCGTAAGCAGTTGTTTACTTGTGACATGCAAAAAGTGTGAGACGTCCTCTCGTAGATAACAAACGATAAAGATTACAAAAATCAGGTAATGTTAAATGTAGGCTACTGTAATAACTTCGCATAGATAAGAGTACTTGGTTGGTTTCCACAAGGCTCCTGTTTGATTTATGTCAGCCCTGTTGACTGCGACTGCCCACTGCTTTCGTCTTTCTTCATTGCGTGGAAATGCTAACATGCGAAATCCACCTTCGCCTCTATTGGAACAACCAAATGCAGCACAACCTGGCATCGTTTACGAACGTCTGCAGAACGAATTACAGATGTCAAAAACAATACTGTACAATTAGTAACGTGTTTACTTCAAACATGTAGGCCTACCGACTTCATCACAAAACGCTTCATTATTTCACCTCGTATTTAAGATGGCAAACGCTAATTACGTACTAGAAACGATATACAACTAAATCGAACATGCATGCACAATGCATAACAAGTCTCTCAATAATTCAAATACCTTTTAATCGTTTCCAAAAGTCCCCTGAACTTCAATTCAACTCAAAAGCACGTCGAACATAGAAAGCACGAGAGACGTTTGGCAGAAAAATGGCGCCAAAGCTAATCAACCAATCACGGGCAACTTCACCTACGGCCACTCTCTCTGTATACAGGCTCTCTACAGTAGACCTGGTGCAGGCGCGCCCTTGCGGCGGCCGCCGTAACCAATTCACTGGCTGCCAGCACGTTTGGTTCCGCGTTACGGTGTCATGGCATTATCGGCAGGCGCGGACGCCGCCAAACCAATTAGAGAGTTACAGTGTTAACGGCAGCCTACGCATGGGACAGTAATTCTCTAGTCCGGCAGCTGCTACTCTCCGTCCATCGGTGCAGGATGCTACAAGACGTTGCAGCGTGTCGGTTACTTGTTGTGAGGTGCCAGGCGCACATGTGAAGAGGTTACGATGTGTTCGGTGCAGCGTACGGCGATCCCCACTTGTGACTGTGAGATGTGATCTACTGGAATCTTCACTACGAGTATGCACGTTGTCACGTTCCTATGTAGTCCAATATCGGGCCACTGTCACGTCCGAATGCCCCACAAGCTTGGATTTGCACGATTGATCCAGCCGGCCAGATGGAGAATCACAATGATAAAAAAAAAAGCAAAGCTCCGCGTTCTGGCCAATCGGGTCCGACCGACCGCCCTGTCATCCTCTGTCATCGCCGGAAAATCTACGATTGCTACGAATCGGTTCCTCGATTGCATGAACATTGTCGTCTGTGGTCGATCTCGATTTTCTTCTTTTCTGATCAGCATCACCCACGCTTGTGCGGCTAGGCGAAATTGTTGGCACCATTTCACTAAGGCTGGACTCGACACTGAATTTTATTCTCATACCGCCATAATTTCACGATCAGTCTGCGTGCCATCTAGACCAGTTCCCACAAGAATCGTACTATCGTGATACTTCAGCTTTGGAGTGCGTTTTCAGTTCCCGGGCCATTTCACATCCACACCGTGATACACCCATTATCCATACCGCAGCAGAACTCTGCCCGCAGAAAATGCAGGACATGTTCTCTCTTCTAACAATGCGTCCACTCTTGTTACACAATGGTCTTAACGTGGGACGACAAGTGAGTCTTACTTTTTGTATTCCCCTCCTAGTAAATGTGTTATATGATGTTTCCACATATGTGACTATATTACAGTTTTTTCGTTATTATCTTATTGTTGAGTAAGAAATAGCTTTTTGGAGTGCAAGTAAGGTTAAATTGTACTGGAAATCGGGAAAATTGTCTGGTGTTGAATAGAGTCAATAATCGGATCAAAGGTATCTGCAGAATCGTTTGTTCATCATTGTATTGTATGTAGAAACGACGAAGAGGCTCCGTCCCCGCCGCAGCCGCAGTGGTTCACAACCCCACGACGACTACCGCAGGCCACTTGACCCCCACACCGAACCACTCTTTCAGCATTATTGTGCGGTTCGACCCCCGGTGGACCCTTCTCCCCCACCCCCTCCCCAAGGAACGTCTCACACCAGCCGAGTGTATCCCCTATGTTTGCGTGGTAGAGTAATGGTGGTGTACGCGTACGTGGAGACAGTGTTTGCACAGCAATCGCCGACATTTTGTATCTGAGGCAGAATAAGGGGAACCAGCCAGAATTCGCCGAGGCATATGGAAAACCGCCTATAAACCATCCACAGACTGGCCGGTTCACCGGACCTCGACACAAGTCCGCCGGGCGGATTCGTGCCGGGGACCAGGCGCTCCTTCCCGCTCCGGAAAGCCGCGCGTGAGACCGCTCGGCTAACTGGGTGGGCTTGGTGATCATACTGGCACCAAAACTGAAACAAAGACGAAAATTCTGAACTTTGTCATCTGAAGGTCTTTCAATAGTCGAACGAATGTCCAGGTAATGAGAGAAGTGGCAGCGGAATATAAAAACAACTAAAATCGCCCAACACAGGAAATGCAAGAAAACCTATTCGGATAACCACACGGTTTTGTACAGATTACGCGAGAGAATTTTTTGTCCTTCATTGTAGGTCTCTGGAGCATTTGAGCGACTGGAAAAAAATGGAAGCTATTTTTATTCGAAAGAAGGACATCGACTGGTGCGCTTAACTCTAGGCGTCTATCGCTGAAATTAATCAGCTAAAGACCCATAGAACGCGTTTTATCATCGCGTTTTATGAGCATTTTGGAGACCGAATGTCTACTCCGGAAGAATCAACATGGTTTCCAGAAACAGCAATCTTTTAAAACTCAGCTCGTTCGGTCCGTTCATGAGATATGTTTAACAAAAGATAATGAGGCTCAGGTAGGTGCCGTAGTTCTTGATTTACGGTTAGTATGCGATAGGGTTCCCTGTAGCTAGTGAACGTATGGGAGCGTAAGGAATGTCGGACCAGCTTCGTGTCGGCCTGAGGAATTTCTAGCAGATAAAACTCCGCACACAACGGGCTTAATGGGAAGAAATCATTAGATGGCGAAGTAACTTCGTGCGCACCCGAAAGGAGTGATACAAGACAGTTACTTTTCTCGATGTACAGTGTGTAGCAACAATATGCCGACAAACATCGAGGTATTTGGGAGGATGTCTCGAGGGACAAATGCAGGGGAGGAACCCATGGTCAGAAAGGTCATCCAGCGGCGCTAAAGAAAGATGAAGTTAACAGCGAACAACGCCTGCCTCTAGGTGTTGTGTCTAGACAAGACAGCCTAGACACAATGAGAGGGAGCCGAAAGGCACGCGCTTAAACTCACGCAGGCTGGCGTGAGGTCTGAAACAGGATACGTAATGAATGCTATAAAGAAAAGTACGTAGCTTTTGGAATACTTAACTTTAATCCACATTTGTAGAACATCGCTCTTGATGATACATTAATAGAATCTCAATATCAATTGAATACGGCGCCTTGCTAGGTCGTAGCAAATGTAGCTGAAGGCTATGCTAACTATCGTCTCGGCAAATGAGAGCGTAGTTGTCAGTGAACCATTGCTATGAACGTCGGCTGTACAACTGGGCGGGTGCCAGGACGTCTCTCTAGACCTGCCGTGTGGTGGCGCTCGGTCTGCAATTACTGACAGTGGCGACACGCGGGTCCGACGTATACTAGTGGACCGCGGCCGATTTAAAGGCTACCACCTAGCAAGTGTGGTGTCTGGCGGTGACACCACACTAGGTACCCCTTCCTGCAGCAACCGTGAGCCTGCACGACGAAAGCCCACAAGCTGAACGCCGAACAATGGACAGTCAGCAATCAGGACGTTAAATGGGAACGAACGCGTCCGCACGTGTCACCACCGTGCACACGGTACGCGCATTAGCGTCGGAGGTGTCAGCGTACGTGTTCACGTTTGCTGTCGAAGGAGTGATATAGCTTAACGCGTTGGCCTCCATAACTTCAACGCTCAGTAGCGTCGCTGGATGAGGTTTTGGGACATGGATTCCTTGCCTCCACTTGCTCCTCAACACATCTTTGTGTCTGCCAGCATAGTTCTGTTGTAGCCTTTCCTTTAATGATCTGCTGGATAATTCTGGAAACTAGAGATACACCTCTTCAAAATGATTCTCGCGCCGCCCATGAGGCATTGATATAGCCTCCATACATCTTCACATGCTTTGGCCGCAGCTAACTGTTTTATAGCTGAACGATAGCCAATTGTCATCATTGGGTCAACTGAACCATGCCTTTTTTAAAAGAAAGGTTGTAACTCCTCTCACTCCTTCTTCCTCGTCACTTCTGAAATATGGTCTCGGGTTTATGGTAGCTAGGCCTATAGCGGAGTTGATGTATGATAAATTCATAAATGTTAGCCTGAGAATGATTACTTGTTTTATTGTTACTTGCTAGTCGGACTGTTTAATTTTAAAGACAAATCAATGTATTACACAGAAAACATTGCTTCGATTATTCTTCAAAAATTTTTGTCGGACAAGGGCTTTAAACCAGACCACTGCATTTCATTAACAGAGCACTTATCAATGCCTACAGGAAAATTAAAGAGAACTTTGGAGAAAAGAGAACCACTCGTATGAATATCAAGAGCTCAGATGGAAACCCAGTTCTAAGCAAAGAAGGGAAAGCAGAAAGGTGGAAGGAGCATATAGAGGGTCTATACAAGGGCGATGTACTTGAGGACAGTATTATGGAAATCGAAGAGGATGTAGATGAAGATGAAATGGGAAATACTGCGTGACGAGTTTGACAGAGCACTGAAAGACCTGAGTCGAAACAAGGCCCCGGGAGTAGACAACATTCCATTAGAACTACTGACAGCCTTGGGAGAGCCAGTCCTGACAAAACTCTACCATCTGGTGAGCAAGATGTATGAGACAGGCGAAATACCCTCAGACTTCAAGAAAAATATAATAATTCCAATTCCAAAGAAAGCAGGTGTTGACAGATGTGAAATTACCGAACTATCAGTTTAACAAGTCACGGCTACAAAATACTAACGCGAATTCTTTACAGATGAATGGAAAAACTGGTAGAAGCCGACCTCGGGGAAGATCAGTTTGGATTCCCGTAGAAATATTCGAACACGTGAGGCAATACTGACCTTACGACTTATCTTAGAAGAAAGATTAAGGAAAGGCAAACCTACGTTTCTAGCATTTGTAGACTTAGAGAAAGCTTTTGACAATGTTGACTGGAATACTCTCTTTCAAATTCTGAAGGTGGCAGGGGTGAAATACAGGGAGCGAAAGGCTATTTACGATTTGTACAGAAACCAGATGACAGTTATAAGAGTCGAGGGACATGAAAGGGAAGCAGTGGTTGGGAAGGGAGTGAGACAGGGTTGTAGCCTCTCCCCGATGTTATTCAATCTGTATATTGAGCAAGCAGTAAAGGAAACAAAAGAAAAATTCGGAGTAGGAATTAAAATCCATGGAGAAGAAATAAAAACTTTGATGTTCGCCGATGACATTGTAATTCTATCAGAGACAGCAAAGGACTTGGAAGAGCAGTTGAACGGAATGGACAGTGTCTTGAAAGGAGGATATAAGATGAGCATCAACAAAAGCAAAACGAGGATAATGGAATGTAGTCGAATTAAGTCGGGCGATGCTGAGGGAATTAGATTAGGAAATGAGACACTTAAAGTAGTAAAGGAGTTTTGCTATTTGGGGAGCAAAATAACTGATGATGGTCGAAGTAGAGAGGATATAAAATGTAGATTGGCAATGGCAAGGAAAGCGTTTCTGAAGAAGAGAAATTTGTTAACATCGAGTATAGATTTAAGTGTCAGGAAGTCGTTTCTGAAAGTATTTGTATGGAGTGTAGCAATGTATGGAAGTGAAACATGGGCGATAAATAGTTTGGACAAGAAGAGAATAGAAGCTTTCGAAATGTGGTGCTACAGAAGAATGCTGAAGATTAGATGGGTAGATCACATAACTAATGATGAAGTATTGAATAGAATTGGGGAGAAGAGGAGTTTGTGGCACAACTTGACTAGAAGAAGGGACCGGTTAGTAGGACATGTTCTGAGGCATCAAGGGATCACAAATTTAGCATTGGAGGGCAGCGTGGAGGGTAAAAATCGTAGAGGGAGAACAATTGATGAATACACTAAGCAGATTCAGAAGGATGTAGGTTGCAGTAAGTACTGGAAGATGAACAAGCTTGCACATGATAGGGTAGCATGGAGAGCTGCATCAAACCAGTCTCAGGACTGAAGACCACAACAACAACGTATCACCTGAGCTCTTCAGGGTCCTTCAATATTTCAATATTCCCGAGATGCATAGAAGTTCTCCTGTGTATTTTGTTGTACTAGTGTTCCAGAGTTAAATGATACCTTAAGGGTTTTTTTAAGTGTAATTTCCACTATGGAGAGCAAGATTATTCTAACACTTTATCATTGTTTCTTTGGTCCCTTTCTTTGAGAAGCTGTCCTGTGTTTACGTAATTTTTGAAACCTTCATCGAGCTTCTGTAAGCAAGCCTGCGCTGTTACAGAAGTATGTCATCTGAAGAAATTATTTACCACTCAAACTTAGTTTCAACATTGAGTGAAAGAAAAAAATCCAACAAATAACAGATCGTTTGACGAGATTGGTCTGGAAACGGTTCACATCAGATTCGAGACTTTTCAGAAAAGAAGGCAATATCAGACACGTGTCATGCATTAATCTGACGAAAAATAGTTTAGTGATTCAAATTTTTAATTATTTTGTCGGATAATAACTGTAGCAACCTCCAATCGCCGTTTGCTTTTTTAACTAGGTGTTAATTAGCAAACATCCGTCGATGCAGAAAAAAAGCGTTAACAAAAGAGGACGAATTAAGCCGGTTCATCCTTCCATTCTCATTGTATTCCCAACTGACTATTCTCAGTTGACCGAGATCTGTGGTACTGATACCTAGGCCATCTCCTGTTTTATAAACAAGATGTCGTACGAAAATAATTTCATCCCTCTGAAATGACCTAATGATAACAGTTTGGCAATTTTTATGTGAAGGTCCATTACATAGCATAAACGTCATTCCCTAAAAGTTTTGTGTTAGTGCATAATATATACAGCCCTGTGGAAAACCATAACGTTTCCGGCTCCTATCTCTTTTCTGTCTACGACATAGCTGCATAATGCCGTATCAGCGATTTCATTGCATGCTGGCTTTTTCAACCAGGGCGACTTATTTAAAACCCGCGGTAAAAATGCTCTATCTTAACTATCCGGACAGCCTTTGTAATGCGGAACTGACTACAAGATGTCACGAGAGGCGAACCCGCCAGTATAAAAGAAGATGGGGAATACTGTGTTGTTAGCAGAGAAGCAGTATTAGCAGAATGGGCCAGTCAGAGCAGCTAAGGGAATTCGAACGTGGACTGGTCATCGGATGTCACCTGAGTAACAATCCATCACTGACATTTCAGCCCATCTAAAGCTGTCCGTCTGCAGTTGGTGATGTGATTGTAAAGTGGAAATACTAAGGAACAACCACAGATAAACCGAGACCTGGCAGACCTCACGTACTGAGGGACGTGGATCATCTAGCATTGGGGAGGGTAGTTATAAAAAATAGCATGAAATCAGTAGAAGGGACTACTCGTAGGCTCAACTGTGCTACCAGCAGTCCAGCTAATGACTGTGCGTAGGGAGTTCACTCCAGACCCCAGCATCCAACGTCTCCTGAAGTTTCCTTTAATTTACGTCTCTGGTCACAATCTTTTTGTTAACAGATTACCGGTTTCGATCTATAATGATCATCATCAGATCTGCAGCAAAAAATGGGGAAAAAACATAAATACACACGAAAATTGGTTCAAATGGCTCTGAGCACTATGGGAATTAACTGCTGAGGTCATCAGTCCCCTAGAACTTAGAACTACTTAAACCTAAATAACTTAAGGACATCACACACATCCATGCCGGAGGCAGGATTCGAACCCGCGACCGTAGCGGTCGCGCGGTTCCAGACTGTAGCGCCTAGAACAGCTCGGCCACCTCGGCCAGCTTAAAAACAATTAATAGACCGCAATGAAAAGTTCCACTGACGTATTGTTTATAAGCTAGTGTAGACAATCTGTGAGTGTATTTATGATTTTTTCCCATTTTTTGCTGCAGGTCTGATGATGGTCATTATAGAACGAAACCGGTAATCTGTTAACAAAACTATTGTTGGGGGTTGTTTGGGGGAAGAGACCAAGCAGCGAGGTCATCAGTCTCATCGAGTTAGGGAAGGACGGGGAAGGAAATCGGCGGTGCCTTTTCAAAGGAACCATCCCGGAATTTACCTGGAGCGATTTAGGGAAATCACGGAAAACATAAATCAGGATGGCCGGACGCGGACAAAACGATTGTGACCATAGGCGTAAATTAAAGGAAACTTATTGTACATACAGGTCACTGTTTAATTCGCGACAATGTCGCAGCTTGTGCAACGTCTCCTTTTCTGATTTCGGCTTTTGGGGGAGAATGGGGTTCCATTCCTCCAAACATTCAGACGCCTCATTGAAAGTTTCCCCAGAAGAGTAAAAGCCGCATAAAAGCAAAGGATGGACGCACTAGTAAGTGTCTGGATACTTTTGATCACGAATGCTTTGCATCACGGATGATTTTGATCTGATGTTGTAAGCTGTTCTAAATGAAATTGCACGTGTCTGTCGACCCAGAATCTTAATAATTATACATGTGCACCAAATATGATGGCTATTCGGAAAGGAAGTCCCAATCGGTCACGAAATGGAAATCACTGTGAAAATCCGATGAAGTTTTGCACAGATGTGTAAGATAGTGTCGCTAGTATGCCCGTTGATCGCGACACGTCGCAGTTTGCATCTCTGAGCACACAGCGATGTCTAGAAAATAGGCTCGGCTCTGAGCACTATTGGACTTAACATCTGTGGTTCAAATGGCTCTGAGCACTATGCGACTTAACTTCTGAGGTCATTAGTCGCCTAGAACTTAGAACTAATTAAACCTAACTAACCTAAGGCCATCACACACATCCATGCCCGAGGCAGGATTCGAACCTGCGACCGTAGCGGTCACGCGGTTCCAGACTGAAGCGCCTTTAACCGCACGGCCACACCGGCCGGCATCTGTGGTCATCAGTCCCCTAGAACATAGAACTACTTAAACCTAACTAACCTAAGGACATCACACACATCCATGCCCGAGGCAGGATTCGAACCTGCGACCGTAGCAGTCGCGCGGTTCCGGACTGAGCGCCTAGAACCGCTAGACCACCGCGGCCGGCCTTGAAAATAGTGTTTCCCGTCAAGTATGAGGGCCTGGTTAGATATTTCGCCTGATGTTATGCAGCCCACATAACTGTCATGCGTTTTGTTCTTCACGACAATCGTCGCCAGTACTATGCTTTGTGTTCCGCTGTAGGCAGCGCATGAGATACATTCTGAGCGGTGTGTCAGCCACGTCAAGTATGAAGACTTTTAAATTATTTCCGATATGTTCAAATCTGTTTCATTTCATCATTCACGGGCGATAGCCGTTCGCAGACCGCGAGAACTTTCGATAGATGTAGATTCTGAAGCTAACTGAAATATTATTATTTCAGAGTGCCACGTGGTGGTACAGTGAATTAAATACTGTTTAAGTTATTTTCTTACAATCTCTTGGCGGTAGTGAGAAACTAAGTGTATGTTATCAAACAGTTTTATTGCTGTGATTCAGCAATTTTCAATTTTCTTGAAGTTAAGGGGCGTGCCCACATGGTGATGTGAATTTGGTATGGGAGTTCAACATGGTCTAAGCTGATGTACTGCTAGCTTTACTGGAGGCATTTATGACGTGTGCTGACGAGTTGTTGACGTCAAAAACGCCTTTATTTTATTTTTTCTGTTGTAAGAATGCCATTCGAAAATGATTTTAATTCTATTTTATCAAATTAAATTTGATATGAGGTCTACAACCTCGCTTCCACTGTTTTTTTCGAAGTTCGAGGCTTTATTGCGGAAGAACTAGGCGCCTGTTGAGGAGATCCATGAATCGATCCTATTGTTCATATGTTGGGAAGTGGTTATTCGCCGGTCCGCGTACCACTGATACAAAAACGTGGTAATCAGCGGGAGCAATGTTGGAGAATACGAGGTGTGCGGTATGATTTTCCATTTCAACGTTTCTAACTATGTTTTGACGGGTTTTGCGACATGAGGTCGAGCACTGTCTTGCAAAATCACCTGTTCGCATCTACCGCTGTATTGTGGTCGCTTGTTTCCATTGCCCGGCTTAAACACACCAGTTGCTTACGATACGATCTCCCGTGATTGTTTCCGTTGCTTTCAATAGCTTCGAAAACTTCTCTTCCACCACCATGCAGCTCTTCGACGTCAAAACTACCATTCTTGAAGTGTTGAAATCATTCTCTGTACTTTCTTTCACTAATCGATATCTCACCATAGGTCTTACTCTGCATTTTATGACCCTGAGCCGCATATTTCTTCATGTTACAGCAAATGACGATTACTGGACTCGTAAGTTGACATATCCAATCGAGTATAAATTTATGATGCTATCACAAATCGACTAGTATTTTAATAGCGTTTAGTTTACAAATGCCTAAACTTATTGTATACAGAGACACCCCCAATTGCCGCTCCTGCCATCTGTTGCAAAACCACGACAGCCAATTTGTATATCTAATAAATTTTCGATCATAAATAGTTGTTGCCGTCATTTTCTCGAGTTAACTATTCTATTTTTTAATTTATTTGGAAAACAAGGTCGTGCTCTTTGGGTGTACTATCGGTGCAATCTACCATATCTAACACCAATAGATAGCAGCTAAGTGGATAAGAAACATTCCGTAGGAGTAATAATCTGCGGGAATGAAATTACATGTACATTATCGGTACGAATAAGCAGGGAGCTAAAGGTCAGGAAATAAAATAATTAATACACTGGTAACAGTATCTCTTTCTTGCTCACATTTTTGACACACTGTACTAACACCAGTGCCCATACATTCTACAATAACAATATTATATCTAAGTACATAGACTGTCTTGCAGCGTGGCTGTACCGTTCACAACCGATATATCTGTGACAGGAGTCATCCACAATGTGGCAAATTTGTGAAATTTCGTTGATGCCCCGGTTCCGATGGGAAAAAATTTAAACTACGTACAACTAATGCTTATCGCTTTTCAGCTAGTCTATAAAAAGAAGCCTATTAGAGAAATGTAACATGATCAGGAAGTATTCTGTAATTCTGCAAAGAGACTTCTAATGTAGTCCTCATGCTGTGGACACAAAGATGATCTATGAGAATTTGATAGTCGTTGACAAGCAGCTAGCCGTGTGATGAATGAATTCTAAAAATAGATAAACAGACAGGGTTAGAACCCCTTTCCTTGTGAGTGATAGTGCAGTGTCAAAGGGTTATATGGGACTGAACATTTACGAAAGTCTCGACTCATTCCTCAATTTGGAATAACGGTTTCTGCACTTGAGAGTAAGCGCCATACCTGAATCTCCTTGCATTTTACGTCTTTAACTACTAGTGTTTTAAACTTTCCTGTAAGTTCCTGACACGTGGGTTAACTCTGTCTTTGTTTCGTATGCCATCGGTTTAAAAAAAGGAATCTCTACGCGACTGCTATTTCGGGTGACACTAAACTCAAGCAGTACGTGAAGACTGACATGTTGATCAGACGATACATCAAGTTGCAAACGAAATAAAACGAGGACCGAGGGTGCTGAAACATTCATCACTTTGATCGATATGTTACCGGCGTGCCGGGGTGTAATTGCTCTGGAGAATATATGAGTGACAGCTGTCTTTATGTAGGAGCGATAAAATTGGTGCAGGAACATGAATGGCAATTGAACAGATGTTGTGCGGCAGTGGGTAGCGAGAATATGTTTGACTTCATAAACCGAGGGACGAACATAAAAGAAGATAACACTGATACCCAATTTGTTTGAGACATGTAGCGTTCTCCTCTGATCTGACGAAATACTAGAACTTTTCCTTCACCTCGTCCAAACTATGTATATACCACTGAACATATGCTTGTTAAGCACGAAGTAAATTGCTTGACATACAAAGTACTGCCTCGTGAAGAATTAATAGTGGCGTTTGTACCACACGTGGCTAATAGAGTGATATTACTAAACGATTTATAATTCTAACCTATATGACCAAAACACAACTGCAGAATGAATATTTTTTAAAGTTAACCTGTGCCGAATCTCGAGCTTAATTGCGACACTGAGGAGCTAACATTTTCCATTCTTGTGGAATATAGATTTCTTTATGACACGATATTACCAAATATACTTTCAATCTTCACAATGGAATGGCAACCGGTTTACTGATTGATCTGTCTTCCGCTGCAGAATTTTCCATGTTTAGCTGAATGTGACGCGTATACGAATTTGGGGTGTGCTTTAAGGATCTGTGTCCGTCTGACATTGGTCAAAAGTAGTTGGGTACGACATTTTCCAGATAGCTGGCTACTGCTTGGAATCAGGTCTCATCAATTTGTTTTTAGAAACGGGGAGTCAACGAAACATTCAGTACACGAAAGAATCACGGTTATAAGAAACGCACCATTCAAATACGAAACGGCCATGACGACAGACATTGCTGTGGCGTTTGACGACCACTGGTGGACAGTGGATTGCCGTCAAACACTATACAACTGCCGGAAAGCTATTATCGGAAGAGAAAACGAAGACTCACATGTACTGCACAACACTTTACCAGAACCATCTTCAAAGGCGGTTCACAAGAAACTATCAATGATCATGGAATTTTATATTGTCTCTCCGAGGAAATTTGCAAGACACTCTACCCATCACAAGCCTGTGACGTACGATGTGTGTTCAAAAAGTAATGGGAAATTTTTTATTTTCCAAAGACTTTTATTTCTTCATCTATGTCAATGTTACCCCCTTCAAAATTAGATATTATTCACTAACGCCAGCACTTATTCCAATTCCCGATATACTTCTGAAGCTGACTTTGGGATAATTTTCAGCTCCCTTAGTGACGCGTTTTTAATCTCGTGTATTCTTGTAAAATGACGGTCTGTTAAGATTTTCTTTGTTTTTGGAAACAGAAAAATCACATGGGACCATGTCTGGCGAATATGCAGCTTGAGGCGCCATTACAGTAGTGCTTTTGGGCAAAAATTCACAAACAGGCAACGAAGTGTAAGCAGGTGTGCCATCGTAGTGCAGAAGCGATCAATTGTTTTGCTAGAAAATATATCCGTTTTTTAGATTGCTCAACTCAAACGGCGTTGTACGTGTAAGTTATTGGTTGTAAGAGCCGCCTTTTATCCAAAACACTGTTTTTTTATTTGATCCAAACATGTTTCAACACCACTGTGCCACCATCTGTTGGTTTATTGCATGTTGCTCATTTGACCCTCTGGCAAATTCTCGTGGTGCACTATGCCGTTAAAATTGAACACAGTGAGTATTTGACCGCACCTGTCGAACTCTTTTCGGTGTTGTCGATTCAGAATGCTTCCGCTGGGACGACTGAATCTTAGTTTCGACAAGTTCATTACCTTCCTCCAGCATACTCAAGACCCAACATCAAACAAAACATCACCTTATCACAGGTCGGCTGATATGTCGACGCTCCTTTGTTCCTGAATGTTTGCATGACCTAGATCCAACATCAAATGTTCGGGGTAACTGGTTGCAGCACGTGAGCCACCAGCAGGCAGCCAAAATCTGCTAAGTGCAAATTTGAGTAGAAACTACATAGAAGCCGAAAATGTCACAAATGCGATAAAAAGCTCTCTGGTTTGATTGCAAAGTGTAAAGAGTTATCTATTGTGACTCACAATGACACAATGCTATATATTTATTGGTGCTGTGGGATTATTTTACGTTTTTGTAAATTTTTTTTGTATCGCTGTTATTATATATGTTACATATTTATTTTTATTTCTTAATGCTTTTACAGCTGTGTTGTATACTTTGACATTTCCTTTCAACAAGCATTTCGCCTGGAAAATCTTCGTTATTGAATCTCAATCATTGAAGATGTTGTCATTACAGAGAAACACTTTTTCGTCGCGGGATCTTATAATTTTCTATTTGTAATCGACTATTCCAATTCTGGTTCTCGAGGACCGTACCGGTACCAACTAGATTCAATATCAGAAATGGAAAACAACTTACGGAAAAGGATACTACTCAGAAAATATGAAACAAAGCGATACTGTTCAGAAAATATGGAGCTAGGTATCCTCCAGGACTGTTTTGGGCAGGAAAACTACATGAAAGACCAATATTTGAATCAGCATACACAATACATCGCAGCGGGCTGTGGCGCGTGTCGATGACCGATTTTTGCTGTTGTACACTGATACACCCATTAAAGAACATGATATGGGATGTTGATGTGTCCCTAATAATAGGTGGCAATGAAGACAATCAGACATCTACAAAATGATAATATATTAATAACTTTATTTACATTACGTATACTTAATAACAGAGATATAACTTCGAAGTGTTGTAGATTCTTCTACGCTGCAGAGTGATATACAGTGAGAGTAAAGTTATTGACTACAACAAATAGTCTTGAATGCTAATACACTTATATAGTCGCTAAATATTAGTAATTTTCGGTAGCATCGTGCTGCGTTGATGTAATGTCCTCGTACAGTCTTCCGTACTGTGTTAAGTCTATAAAGCACTGAATCTGGGCTTGATCCTCGGAGTATGGTTGCTTAAAAAGGCTCGCCCACCAATCAGATTCGCGGGCTGTGTGGCCATGTCCTCTGGTAGCGACCTCGATCGGAGACCGAGCGATGGAGGGACGAAGTCGCCCAGTGACACGCTGGTGGCAGTTTAACAGTGCCGTCTCTCGCATAGCTGTGAGCGGCGCACCGTGTGCGGTCGGCAACGATGCCCTTAATACCACATGTCGACCCATGGCCTTTATGATGGCTTGAACTCTACTGAGGTGTTGGAAATGTTTGGCGTCATTGGCCGGGAGGCCCCTTACGGGGCAGGTCCGGTCGCCTTGGTGCAGGTCTTATTACATTCGATGCCACATTGGGCGACCTGCGCGCCGGATGGGGATGAAATGATGATGAAGACAACACAACACCCAGTCCCTGAGCGGAGAAAATCCCCGACCCATCCGGGAATCGAACCCGGGCCCCTTAGGTCCAGTCCGTTACGCTGACCATTCCGCTATCGGGGAGGACACTGAGGTATTGAATGTCTATGAAGTAATGGCAGCACGTTCTTCCTCAAGAGCCGAAAACGAAATCGGAGAAGGTCGTGATCTTGGACGCTGGAGTCTGGAGTTAAGCTGACGATGTAACTCATGTCAAACGTGTTCCACTGGGTTCAGGTCCGGGGTCTGAGCAGGTCAATCCATTTCAGGAACGCTATTGTCCACAGACCATTGCCTGACGGATACTGCTTTATGGCAGGATTCATTGTTATACTGATACAAACAATTATCATCTCCGAAATGTTTCTCCGTTGTATGCAGTGCACAATGCTGTAAAACCTGTTCATATCCTTCCATATTTAGCATATTCTTGACCATAACTAGGCGCGGTTAGAGGCGTCATGTTACGGATTGCGCAGCCCCTCTCGCCGGGGGTTCGAGTCCTTCCTCGGGCGTGGGTGTGTGTGTTGTTTTTAGCATAAGTTAGTTTAAGTAGTGTGTAAGTCTAGGGACCGATGACCCGAGCAGTTTAATCCCTTAGGGATTGACACACATTTGAACAACTTAACCACCTGAAACACCTCTGTATCGTGACAATACCTTCCCTGAGTTTCACTTTTGGCACCACGCATGTGGCAGGTAACATATGCCAGGCGTTCACCAAACCGAAACCCTTCCATCGTATTGCCACAGGGTAGAGGATGATTCATCATTCCACATCATTCGTTTCCAGTCAGCCGCTGTACATTGGTGTCGCTCTTTACTCTACCTCAAGGATCGCTTAGCATGAACAATATGTCGCGTATGAGGAGTTGGTTGACCACTGTATCCCATTGCTTTTTAACTCTCTATGCACAATCATTGAAAAATATCGACCCCTGTTAGCACTTTGGAGCTCATGAGTGATTCCTTCCGGCAATGTCACGCGTTTTTTTAACCGTTACCCTCCGCAATACTCGGCAGTTACTGTCCACCAGTACATGAAGTCTGCCAGGTCTTCGTTTAGCTATGGCTGTTCCTTTACATTTTCACTTCACAATCACATCAGCTTCAATCGTCTTGGGAAGCTTCAGAAAGGTTGAAATGTTCCTGATGGGTTTGTTACTCTCGATGGTATCCAAAGACTAGTCCACATTCGAAGTCACTGAGCTGCCCTGACGGACCATTTCTGCTATTACTGCTTCTCTACTGAGAACACAGTGTAGCTCGCCTCATTTTGTACTGTTGGGTCCACCTCGCGTGACATGTAGTGGTCGACTCCGCATTATATAGGGGTATCCGTATACTTTTGGTCAAATGTATGTGAAATCTTATGGGACGTAGCTGCTAAGGTCATCAGTCCCTAATTACACCCTACGTAACCTAAATTATCCTAAGGACAAACACACACACACCCATGCCCGAGGGAGGACTCGAACCTCCGCCGGGACCAGCCGCACAGTCCATGACTGCAGCGCCCCAGGCCACTCGGCTAATCCCGCGCGGCCTATACTTTTGATCAGATAGAGTACACTTTAGGGATTAGTGCTGTGACCCTGCCCTGCTTACAGCCTGCCATAGCTGTTTCTGTTGAACGTATGAATTTACTAAACTCTGTGCGAAAATGCTTTAGTGAAGGTGGTTACTATGTGTACCTGTCAGACATATCGGTACCCCTCCCGTTAAAGGAGGAAGAGTTTGTGTCAGGAGTATCAACTTGTACGGTGCATAACGAGTCGCTGCATTATGACATACATTGTGGTTGAGTTCCTCTTTAGCTCGCAAAGTGACAACAGGCGCGATTTGACATGGACACAAGTCAAGACCGTTCTTGATTATATTGTTATGGTCTTCAGTCTGAAGACAGTTTTGTTGTAGCTCTCCACGTGTGGCAGAGTAAGCTGGGATATTTTTACTTTCCCTTTTGTTATGCTATGTGCCTCCTTAAATTCGTTTTTTCACTTTTAAGTAATTACCATTAACGTACGTGAATATAATTTGCATTTTCATAAAAGAGAAAGGTTGACCCTCAGTTTTAAAGAATATAACACCAGATCTAATTTTGTGCTTAGTTTTATGTATGTAACTGATTTTCTAATTTATTTTGCCTCTTCTTAGTTAGTATCTTTTGTTATAGGGTGAAATCAGTAATTATTCCGTAACTTAAATTCTATTGTTGATGTATAAACAAATATAAATTATGTACTCATTGTAAACATTTGGGGGAACAACTAATAGTAATCTTTAAGTATTTATTTGACTCTATTCGAAAACATGTTAGCAAATCCAGCCCTTAATTAATTCCAAAATAATTAACAGTTTTTTTCAAAAGTATTGTTTGCGTAACTATATATGTTAATTTCATTATATAAACAAATAATTCGGCATAACCCTCGTAGTACAAGGAACTGTTAAAAAGAACCAATTTTTCGATGTTTTCAGTTAATTTAATGAGTAAAGCTTTAATTGTAATTTCTGTAAATTTAACTTCGAACAATGTTTAGTTTCAGTACCTATTATTGTGAGGATATATAAGGGCCCCATTTTTGGTCCCGAGACAGTCAGTCCACGACAGAGTTTCAGACGAGAAAACTGTGTTGGTTAGTACAACAACAATGCTTCACCTTAACTGTGGAATAAGTGTTACACAATTAGACCGTATGTTAAAACAATGGCAGTGTCTGCTCCCTACGTACCCTTCTATTCTTCAAGAACTGTGAACTTTGTGGTTAGGTTTTCACTGCTCGTAGATGGTCAATAGTAAACTATTGTAGCAGTATGTGGATGTTTACCTGCAACCTCTTAATGAGGCTTATCAGAAGTTAAACAATAGTGCATTGGCCATATAACTGTGTATTATTGGAGGGTGGTGGTGGGGGGTGGGGTTGTGAACAGTGAAAGTAAAGTACTGTGAAACACAAATGTACACCTGTCGGCTACATCATTTAAACTAGTCAGGGTTGTATTTCCACACCCCATTTTTCAGCCAGTGTAGCAACGCAGTACATGGACACCAAGGACAATCAACGAAGAAATAATGTATGCGAACCGCCACACACGCTAATTTGTTTTTTGTAAGTCTCCTCGTTTCTGCTTAACTATTGCGACCTTCATCTATTTGAAACTGATTATAAGTCATGATCTCCCTTTTAAATTTTATCCTCCACATTTCTTTCCATCGTCAAATTAACTATCCCTTGAAGTCTCGGGATGTGTCCTTTCAACCTTCCAAGTTGTGCCATAAATTTATTTTCCCCAAATCGATTAAGTACCTCCTCGTTGTTATTCTATTTACCCATCTAATTCTCTGCATTTTTCGGTAGACTAAAATTCAAAAGTGTCTATTATCTTTTCGGCTCAACTGCTTCTCGTTTACTTTTTACGTATAGACAAGTCTATAGTTCGGAGAAGTGCCTCACAGAAGACTTCCTAACATTTAAATTTCCATCCAGCGTTAAAAATGTTCTCGTCTTCGGAAATGCTATATAGCAGAACGCAGTGCGTCATTTCTCTGACGTTTTCTAGGCCAGAGACGTTTAAAAGGAGGCAATGTTATCTCTCTCCAACTACACTCCGCAAGCCACCCTACATTGTGTCGCGGAGGGTACTTGTCTGTTCCTCTTTTCCTGATCCAGTCGCGGATGGTCGACGGGAGATACGATTTTTAGTAGTAAGCCTCTATGTGTGCTCGAATCTCTCTAATTTTATCTTTTGGTCTTTCCGCGAGATATACTTAGGAGAGAGCATTAAATTTGTTGACTATTGCAGCAACGTACGCTCTCGGAACTTCAATAGTAAACCTCACAGTGATACAAAACACCTCTCTTGCAGCGTCTGCCATTGGAGTTAGCTGAGAATTTCCGTGACGCGTTCGTGCTTACTAAACGAAACGCGCTGCTCTTCTTTGGATCTTGTTTATTTCCTCTATCAATCTGCCGCCGCCTGCAGCCAAGTCAAATGGGTTTTTTCAGTAACAAAATTACGGAAATATTTTTCTCAGCGGTTCCACGGGCTTTTTTCAGTTGCTGATTCCTCAATTTAAGCCGGCCTTAGTGGCCGAGCGGTTCTAGGCGCTACAGTCTGGTACCGCGCGACCGCTACGGTCGTAGGTTCGAATCCTGCCTCGGGCGTGGATGTGTGTGATGTCCTTAGATTAGTTAGGTTCAAATAGTTCTAAGTTCTAGGGGACTGATGACCTCAAAAGTTAAGTTCCATAGTGCTCAGAGCCATTTGATTCCGAATTTAATGTTTGCTGCCTTGTAGTAGGTCGGCTTCACAACGAAAAAGGCAAAAACTTAAAATTTTCACACTTTTTTCAGTCTTGTCGCGTATGTGGCGAAAATATGCATTTTGCGAAGACAACCATTTAGTACAAAATTAATGTAGACCGAAGTTCGTACAAAATTCACTAGTCGTGTTTGATTTTCTGACGAGCAGTATTTGCTCTAGAGCGCGTTGAAGAGCAGCGATTTTTTTTGGCCCTTCTGCAAAAATGCTCAGTCCCGCCCTATACAAATCGAAAAATATACATGAATCAATAAAAACCCCTACAACGCGTATAATTGCATTAATTTTCTTACAAGAGACCCCTTAGCATTCAGTTTTCTCGTGAGAGAGGAGGAAGAGAACTGAAAATTACGAAAAGTGGCGTCTGCCACCTATCGTTTGCTACATATCAACGTAGCCTGCACCTGCCATCCGATGTGACGATTGGTCTCTCCCAGCCAAATTTACGGGAATGCCACAAATTCAAGCCTATACTTATTCGTAGTGTAGCATACCTACTGTACTCTCTTCCATAAAGATTCCTCCCGAATCTTTATCATAGTGCTCCCACTCTCCTACCTTAACTCTAGTAATTTATATATCGAGGGAAATCTCTGAATTCACCATACAGAACTTCTTCTCACACTTTACTACTACCTTGTATTTCTTATTGTACCCCTATACACTAACTGAGACCTTAAAACTAATTGCTTCCTTGGACAATGCCGATCAATCATTCAGTTGGTAAGTGGTGTGTTTGTACGCCCACAGCCTGTGCCCTCTTGCGTCTTACCAAGAAATACAGTACGCAAAAGCTTGCTAAAAACGCGCCACAACTGGTGGCTGATCCGCTCACCACTAGTACTTCGTGCTCCTGTACTTCCCGGAAATGGTGTACATGGTGCCACATTTCTCCCATCGAAATTCCAAGTGCTGCAACTCTATTGATCGCTCTAAGGACTCCAAAATCTCTGGATTGGATGTGTCATTTAAATACGAGAATGCGGGCAATGTCCTCAGAGATCCTTCTGGCCAATGCAACGTATTCTACGACAACGTCGTAACAGTTGAGCCTGTAAGCGTAGCCTGAAGATGAAACTCTGTCCCGTCTACCTCACAAGTCGTGTTTTTAACGATGACTCTGCTTTCCTTAAGCTGACGCTCTTTCAGCCCTGCCGGTCTGTCTCCTTCGTAGCAGTTCAGCCATACAGTTTCCGGCGTGAATACGGAATATGTGCACACATCCTCTGGAAGTACGTTCAGGCTGGCAGAAGATCCTTGCCACAACTCGTACCATTTATTTCCCCCAGAAACAAATTCGCTTCACATGTCCGCATATCAGTCCGTACTTGGCCACACAGACAGATCACAACCTTCCCTTGTACGCACCTTTCCATGTTTACCTGTGACATTACCAAGTGAGCCTGCCTGCCTGTCCTTTCAGACTAGCAATACTTCCCGTATCTCACCTGCACCCACTTCCCCAATATCCCCCGTTTCACTGAATACGGGTGAATGACTCAAAGTCTGTCCCCACAACAGATACGGATCGCTATATTCACTCTGGGTCAATCTGTTTCCACCTACGCTCTAGCGATATGGAAGAACAGTGCCAGATTCTCCTGCGACACTTTGGCTGTATGCTGTAACTCCAAGGAAAACTGACTTTTTGTCGGCCATAATCCCATCATGAATTCTCTCATTACCACTAATACGGGACCAAGTTGTCCATTCACCGCACGAAACATCGCCTCCTGTAATATCACCACTTCACTCGTAGAATCCTCTAGTTGATCCACTAGTCCTCGCAGCAGCCTCAATACATTCAATTCGTTGTCCAATGTACTCGGTTGCTACTGTATTTTCTCCAATCTCTGTTCAGCACCTCCCTTATTTTACAGCACACCTGGTTAGCCCTGCTGCTAATTCCCGTACTAGTCTTGTGTTATTCAACACCCCTTGTTCTAAGTTCGATAACTGCGCTGTGTGCCGCTCCAGGGCACCCTTCGTAGAACTTACCATCTACTGAATCTGAACAACTGCGCTTCCTCTTCGTCTGCTGTTCCCAATTTTGTCTTAAACAATTTTCCTAGAGCATCTACCCAGCTGCTCTTCCACTAACTCCTAGCTTGAGGAACCACATCTACCAACTGTGACAACTGTGCCCTTAATTTATGTAAGTGATCTGCAACTCCTGGTACTCTCCCTTTATCTCCCTAAATAAATTATTTCCCTATGCCTCCTTGTATACAGTAATTCTGAAAAGGCATCCTCCAACCCGTAAACCTCATTCCATTTCTTCCAGATCTCCACTGTTGTTTTAGAGTCTATCTGTAAGTAGTAAGCCATACATCTGGTTGTGTCGAGAACACCACACCTGATTCTAGAGGATGAATAACCGTTACCTGCCCTGCCTCGCCCATTCAGACGCACAGCAACGGCAGGATCATCTTTGTTCCCCAGTATGTCCTTACATATTCGCCACCTGTAGAATAAAATTACTCTGTCATCCTCTCCCTCCTTCCGAAAATGTACAATCCACAAAAAATATCACTAATTACGATATGAAAAACTAGCAACTCCTAAAAAAGACAGCAAATATCCCTATGTCAATAAAAGTACATACCCCCTGATATACTAAAAAAAACAACAAATTACAACTATCCATCTTACTTACGTGCCCTTAATTGATACTGCATGTCATGCGCCGTATATTGCTCACCAATTTCAGGTCCCCTCTTTCTACGGCTTGTAACTTTCACCTCCTGATTGGTTGCTCATAACTGTGATATCCCCCCTACCATTCCTTTGAACGGTTTTATGCGACTAATGTATATAACAGACGTTTTTGTGGGAAACTGTATCTTAACGTGTTAAAAATTTCTTTATTTTCGCCTTTGATGTATAGGGACTAGTGACCATTACATATTGCCCGCGCGGTGTTGCGGCAATTTGCACATGCATTTACTCAGTTATGCCTGACGTTCCAGCGCCTTCATGTTTGCCTTTTGTGCATTCCTCCACCTTCCCTAATTCTTCTGGCACCTTTCCTCACTGATTCACCATTCGGTTCTAGTTTGATAATCAAAACATTAAAGGGAGATTGCATTTTCCTGCTGTACATCACCTCAAATGGCGACAAGTCCGTTGCAGTATGAATCTTAGAATTATAGGCACACTGTACATAAAGTAAATAGGCGTCTCAGTCGTTGTGCCTGGAACCAACATAATAGCTCAGCATCTTTGCAATTGTCTTGTAAATGCGTTCGGTTCTCCCATTGGTCTGCAAATGAACTGGACTAGTCAGTAACTTCTGCATACACAGCACATGGCTTAGTTGTTTCATTACATCCGAGACAAAATTCGTACCCTGATCCGTAATTTGATGCCAGACACCCCAGACTTTAATATTCAGTTGTTTACTAATGCCTGTGCTACAGTACTAGTCCATTGATCTGGCATGGGTACCATTGCCAGAAATCGAGACAAATTATTGATGATTGTGATAACGTACCTATTTCCTGTTGGTGTTTTATTAAATGGCCTAAGAACATCTAACTTTAACAGATAAAATGGACTGGACGCCTCTGGTATCCTTCACAACGTCATTTTCTGATGCGAAATTTCGACCCTCTGTGCACATGGCATACAGTCCTTAACATACTGCTGCATGTCACACTTCCTGTTCCTCCACCAAAATTGCTCTGCTACACGTATGTCCATCGCACGTCGCCCACCGTGACATGACAGCATCTGTATTTTTGTCAAACGGAAAATTAGTAATTATTTCTTACCGTTTACAAACCCCATCAAGAGAATCAGAAGGTTTTTCATTTTATTTATTTATGCAATTATTTTACGTGGAAGTTCAGACGTCCTCCTACATCTAACCAAACGCGATAAGAAATTCTATTTATAGTTAACATTACGATGTGCACTGCTTCATTTTCAAAAATGGTTCAAATGGCTCTGAGCACTATGGGACTCAACTGCTGAGGTCATTAGTCCCCTAGAACTTAGAACTAGTTAAACCTAACTAACCTAAGGACATCACAAACATCCATGCCCGAGGCAGGATTCGAACCTGCGACCGTAGCGGTCTTGCGGTTCCAGACTGCAGCGCCTTTAACCGCACGGCCACTTCGGCCGGCTCATTTTCAAAAGTAAACTTTTGGAATTAACGGTATCAAATACCTTGTTCAGATTAAGCATCGCTAAAATGGTCACTCTGAGTCTGCCCGTTGTTTCTCTGAGATTTTTAATCAGTTTAATTAATGCTATTACCATGACTCTCATTAGTGTTTGTTGCATTATTGAAAGTGATGGTTCAAATGGCTCTGAGCACTATGGGACTCAACATCTATGGTCATAAGTCCCCTATAACTTAGAACTACTTAAACCTAACTAACCTAAGGACACCACACAACACCCAGTCATTGTTAAAAGTGATACGATAAGCTTTCTGCTGTTCATAGACAATGTAGTCCGAGACCCTTACTGCTTTGTTTAATACGCTGATGGACTGGTAAAATTGTGGTTTTGGGATCATCTTTAATGAGTATGGTCGAATGCTTAATGCTTTGTTTTCTCTCAGTACGGTATTTGACGCTAATGAGAGAGAACTGAAGGACGTTTTTAAGGACCGGAGCAACACGTTCATTTTCAAAAATAAAAAATCCAAATGGCACGGAAATCGGTAGATTTGTAGATTTGACGCACACGTACGGACAAACAGATGATTACGAATTCAAAAAAAAATTTGTATGATTTATTCAAGAGAAAGAGCTTCACAAACTGAGCAAGTCAATGACTCGTTGGTCCACCTCTAGCCCTTATGCAAGCAGTTTTTCGGCTTGGCAGTGATCGACAGAGTTGTTGGATATGCTCATAGCGGATATCGTGCCAAATTCTGTCCCACTGGCACGTTATTTCGTCAAAATCCCGTGCTGATTGGAGGACCTGCCCATAATGGTTCAAATGGCTCTGAGCTGAAAGAACTAATGGATTTGTAGTGTTATGTGTCTTCTGCGTTACCTTAGTCTTCGTTTAGATGTCTTTCTTGTGTGTGTGTGTGTGTGTGTGTGTGTGTGTTTGTACCGTCAATGGGATCAGCCATTTTTCACGATCTATAAAATTTATTTTGTTTTATCTTCGTGACCGGGTGCCTTTCTTGTCGCCACAGCCATCAGGGAGCGAATGCGCCATCTGTCTGTCAATAGTGTGAACGTTGTTCGGTGACATAATTTTTGACTGCCTGTGTATCGTATTTTCTGAAGTGGAGATTGATGACCGACTCACTATTTACCGAAAGTAGCGTTGAAAACCACCTGAAAATCACATTTGCAGTTGCGGGTGAACCAGACCAATGGTCGGTAATCCGTCGCACGAATTCGCCGCGAGTCTGGTTCATTTCCTCGTCTGGCAGGCTAGCGCGCTGAACATTAAACTATATGTTTATATTATTATCAAAGGCCCTACCACTAGGCCATTTTTTTCATTTTTCTAGAAGCTAAATGAACAGGAGTGTCCAGGTCATCTTACTGACAAGTGAATAAGGAAGACGACACGCAGAGATGTTTTCATTAATGAATAATCGAATGCAGACAAGCGTTGACTCAAAGAGGTCGTAGTATGAAGGCGATTACAACTAACTCACCACATTTGTGTACAGTTTTCCTCAATGTTTACAGCTTAAGAATAGTTCACTTCATAACTGGAAAGTAGGAAGTAAAAGCTTGGTTCAGAAGGCTCTGAGCACTATGGGACTCAACATCTGAGGTCATCAGTCCCCTAGAACTTAAAACTATTTAAACCTAACTGACCTAAGGACATCACATACATCCATGCCAGAGGCAGGATTCGAACCTGCGACCGTAGCGGTCGCGCGGCTCCAGACTGAACCGCTCGGCCACTACGGCCGGCTAAGTAAAAGCTTGTCCTCCCTCCTCTGTCAACGAACAAGGAGAAGATATGAGAGTAACCGGGATAATTTAAAGTGGGGGGGGGGGGGGCGGGGAAGTGCAACAAGTATCTGTTTTCGGTCCGTTACTTTTCGTTATGTATGTCAATGATCTTACACGAGCCGGCCGCGTTGGACGAGCGGTTCTAGGCGCTTCAGTCCGGAACCGCGCTGCTGCTATGGTCGCAGGTTCGAATCCTGCCTCGAGCATGGCTGTATGTGATGTCCTTAGGTTAGTTAGGTTTAAGTAGTTCTAAGTCTAGGGGACTGATGACATCAGATGTTAAGTCCCATAGTGCGTAGAGCCATTTGTACCATTTTTGATCTTCCACGAAACACAATAGACGACTCAAGAAATTCCTCTTTGCAGATTACAAAGCTGTAATTATGAGTAACTTGAAATGTAACGTAAAGGATGTAGTTAACAAAATAGCCGCCGGCCAGAGTGGCCGAGCGGTTCTAGGCGCTACAGTCTGGAACCACGCGACCGGTACAGTCGCAGATTCGAATCCTGCCTCGGGCATGGATGTGTGTGATGTCCTTAGGTTAATTAGGTTTAAGTAGTTCTAAGTTCTAGGGGACTGATGACCTCAGATGTTAAATCCCATAGTGCTCAGAGCCATTTGAACCATTTTTTGAACAAAATAGCCGATAACATCACTAACATAGAACAGATTAACGCTTTGACTGAAAAAAAAGAACGCAATACATTCAGTTTTTTACATTGAACTCTTGTAAAAGCAAAATGTTACTGGCCCATCTTGTGGAGAAACTGAATACTGCTATCTTCACTATGAGAATAATCTCCATTATTTCTTACTGTGAAAAACGGAGGCTTATTTACTTTTCTTATATTCACTCTTTTATTTCGAATGATGTTCTGTTTTGCGATAACTCTGTGCACTCTCCGAGAATATTCTTAGCCCAGAAAAATACTGTTCTGTGGTATTAGTTCGCCTGCTTCCTGTAGGCCGTTGTTCTGATGTCTCGGATTTCTTACGGTGTCATTCTTGTACATCGTGGAATTTGTTGTTGGCAATATTATTTGATTTGGAAGGAAATTCAACATTTATTCAATGAACACTAGACGTAAAAGCGATATGTACTTGGATAACACTTCCTTAAGCGTTTACAGAAAAGTGTGCACTATTCAGCGTGTTTAATGTCCGGTAGGATTCCCGCAGAACTGAATAAATTATATGGTGAACTCGAAGTATTCAATTCCAAACTGAAAGATCTCATAAAAGCACACTCCTATTTTGTACAGGATTTCCTCGCAGCTATTCAGAACTTTTCTCTGTAATATGTTATTTATTCGTGCACTCTCTCACAATCTTTCCGTGTTTTGTTAGTTATTGAATTCTTTTGTTTACAAGTTTATAAATTTTCTAATCGATATTTTTGTACACTATGTACAGACAAGTTCTGTGACAAAGATGCTTTGGCTGACATAGTCTCACAGAATGTGATAAATAAATTAGAATGGTGGCCACTGTTATTGCATATAGATTTTCGCCTATCAGTTTGACGATCGTGATAATGTAGCGTGTTAGTTCCAGGTAGATGGGGACAGTTTACTGCAAATTCAAAATGTTCCAATGCGTGTGAATTCGTAAGGGACCAAACTGCTGAGGTCATCGGTCCCTAGACTTACACACTACTTAAACTAACTTATGTTAAGAACAACACACACACGCTCATGCCTGATGAAGGACTCGAACCTCCGGCAGGAGGGGCTGCGCAATCCGCGACATGGCGCCTCAAACCACGCGGTCACTCCAAGTCAGCCTGTCGCAACGCAAAGTGGGGCGGGCGGCGTTTTTTTAATCCTTTTTTTCCCTTGCAACAACACGGCATAATATCCGTGAAACTATGACCACCTCGCTCCAGATCCTTCCCTTACAGAGGTTTACTATGAGGTGTGTTCGAGAAAATTGTCCCTCGAAGCAGCTATCACTTTGGAACGCCCCGTCGCACTGTCTCTTGCAGAAGTAGGACCTTCCGTGATTAGTCAGCTACGTCCCAATACCTTAGTGGAAAAAAGGGTTGCCCGCGAATGGCAGGTTACTGGGGTCAAGTCCACAGTTTTAATCTGCCCAGAAATTTGAAACAAGCTCACATTCCACTGCAGGCTTAAAGATTCATTCTGAAACTAAACTAAGCTGTCACTAGGGCTCCTCTCAGCTTGGTGATCAATGCTCACTCCACAGTCTGGGCTACGTTCTTTGGAAAAAATTTCATTTTCCTGCTCTTGAAGGCCTGTTTACCTGCAGAAGAAGAGAAAAGACATGATTCCGCGCAGTCTGGTGAAACCAAATTGCTCAAATCCTGTGGTGATGGTCGTAACCACGGCTCTCCTCAAGGGTAACACAACATTTAATGGGGAAGGCTAGGTCATCCTTTCCTTTGAACTGAGAATAAATTACTTTTTCGCCATTATCTCTGCGGTGGCAGTGGTGAAGGCCTCGCGAAAGTAGGTAACGTCTGCGTCCATCGTTGAATAAGGCAGTGGCTTCTCAAAGAAAAGGATCGGTCATGCTTCGCTCGAGGTAATAGCTGGAGTTCGTGTACTGGGCAGTATCATGATATTAACTTAGCCCTGGATAATGTTAACGCAACAATCCTCTGTTGTTAAATTTTATTAGAAAGAAGAAGTGTTTTTGTCGACAGTGATATATAGGGCGAATTTCCATGTGTATGAATCCTTCTTTAGGAGTCTGTAGGTGTGGTGAGTTACACTTTTAGGCAAAGAACTTATAGAGAGAGAACACACCGTGGGGAGCAGAGAAACCCTCAAGCAACTCGAACCTCCACCGGGACCAGCCGCACCGTCCACGACTGTAGCGCCTTAGATCGCTCGGTGTGACGCCATTCACCAGCAGTCCATGCGTTCTGGTGACGGCACTACTCAACATGCAGCCGTTTATGTAGTGGTGTTAACAGCAGCCTATGCATTGGACGGTAACTGCCTAGTTCAGCTGTTGCTAAGATGACAGAGGATGTAGCAGAGTGTCTGTTACTTGTTCCCGGATGGCAGCGCAGATGTAAAGAGATTACAGTATAGTGGATGTATAATACGACGACGTGGTGGTCAGACGTGGTCAATCGGAACTTTGACGACGAGTTGCTTGCGCTTTTGATTCAGTTCAGTCCAACATTGGGTCACTGTCACACCCGAACTCCAAACATATGCGGATATTGCACGAATCGACCAGCCTGCCAAATAAGAGAGCCACAATGAGGCCTCTCTCAAGTCCTGTGAGGTGCTGGTAATGGATTACGGTTCATCTCCTTGTCCTTCAAAGGATTACTCAACGCCTGACGCTGATTCGCTCCTCATATACTCTACCAAGCATGGTAACAACACCGATGCACTCTGTTGGCCGTCCTTCCTGTCACAGAGGATTGCAACTGTAATCTTTCACGTTCCACAGAGGGTGTGTACGTCTACGAACTTACACTGACACCCGACCCTGTCTTCTGGGTGCTTCACTTTTTTTTTGTCAGTGTACTTTTCGGATCGTCGAGAAAACATCCTGAATGTCGTGGAATGAGGCAACAGAGTGTTACCGATGAACTTTTCATTTTGTTCTACATATGGCGAATACGGAAGCTTCTACGTTGACGTAATAGCTTACTATAGAAGATAAACAGTTATATGAAGTGTTTCTGGAAAACTGGTTTAATTTTAGCAACAAAGATCTGCTGTCTCCAGAATTTCTCTCTTTCCTAACGTTTTTCCTGTCGTACACGGTATACTGTTTTCATAATTTGACAAATCTGTTTATTTGAAATTGGGGCAGGATGCCCTTCCATTCACTATAGTCGTCCTGCCATCTGGGGGAGGGGGGGGGGAGGGAGGGGGGGGTTGTGTTCACCATCGGTCGTGAGTCGTCTAAACTTTGTTCTGTTTCTATACAGTATTTTCTGAGGTGGAGGTACGGTGCCAGCCCACTGTTATGCCTAAGCGAGGATCTGAAGCCGCGTAAAAACCACGCTCATACTTTCTAGTGAACCAGAGCAAAGCTCGTTAATCCAACGCTCGGATTCTATCCGGGTTTGGCTCATCTCCCTATCTCGTAAGCTTATTCGCTGCACATTAAGCTGTGCAGCAACTCTTGCTGCCTGCGGAATAACATAATAATTTATTACCACGCTGCAGCATAATATTCTAGTGGCTTAAGACATATTAGAAATAGTAATAAGTTTTTGTTAGTGCGATCGGGGCAGTGTTGCACACAGATAGTAAAAGCTTTCGTGCACATGTACATCATGTTCGTTGTGTCCACTTACAAATCTCTAGTCTTACAACATTTCGTTAAACCCTAATTGAGATAAAATGCGATACATATAACTGATACATCTGAAGTATTCAGCACATGGGGACGAAAAGGTTTCTCTTTCAAAAATGTTCAAATGTGTGTGAAATCTTATGGGACTTAACTGCTAAGGTCATCAGTCCCTAAGCGTACACACTACTTAACCTAAATTATCCTAAGGACAAACACACACACACACACCCATGCCCGAGGGAGGACTCGAACCTCCGCCGGGACCAGCCGCACAGTCTATGACTGCAGCGCCTTAGGCCGCTCGGCTAATCCCACCCGGCGTATTTCTTTCCACTAAGAAACTGATGCATGAGGATGCTGGTGGAAAGAGAATAATAAATTAACATTTCAATTATTGCGTTTTGTTATGAAGCGGCGTAAAGGTGAAAAATGATGTACAAAGAAAGCATCGTTGTTTGCATGATTATCCTTGTAGATTAATATTTGAATGCATGTAATGATTAATACTTAGAGTTACGTAGGTATTATAAATTCTCTGTATTTCATGTGAGTGACTTAATGCTTTTTGTCGTTGTACAAAGTACGTATCAAATAGTGCTTGTGTTGTGAGGATGGTAGCATAATTTCTTCAGACAAATAATCAGAAAATTTTTATTAAAACTCTGTGTCATGCTGCAGATTTCATTCTTTATTTGTTCATAAAACGCCTAAGGCCTTTGCTGATAATGATATGGGTTGTTCCTGCCGACGACTGCCTACTGGTGGGTTCTCGCCTGGTCCTTCTCGTGCAACTTCTCCCAGAAGCTTCTGTCTTCCGCGTTCTCTGAGTCTTCCCCTTCTGCGTCCGTTGTATCTCCACGATCCTGTTAGAAAATAGAAAACAAAGATCGTCATGTGGAATTTCGCATCTCTGGCAGCAAATTAGTATCGACAAAAATCATATTTGACAGTAAATGCTTATAATGATTGCATTACTCGTATTTGTCTCCCATCCTTCTTATAATCCTATCTAGATACGTCTCTGCCGGCATATCCTGCTCCGATCTAGCGCATTATTTTTGCCTAGGTGGCGGGACAACACTCTGGCAAATTCTGTTTCCAGTCTTTTTCTTTATTCAGATGAACATCTAATTTTAATTGCGTTATAATATCAGCAGGAAACCAGGACTTCCCTTTTCTTTATGTCCGTGTTTTGTTTTCTGCCAGACTGTATGGAATTTTTACTGGTTATATCACAGAGAATAAAAGTACGGTATTTGCATTATCACTGAAGAAAACCTTATCATTAAGAGGATCTAAAATCGTTTTAATGACTGCGAAAGGTTGCCTTAGAAAGAGGCTGTAAGAACATTCTATGTGTATATGTTCATTAATATGAAACAGAGCGTGATATACTGGCTTCGGCGACGTGTTTTATCATGTGCATGCTGGTTCTGTGTCGTAATCTTCAGATGTCTGTGACGAACGACTTGCTGGTGTTTATCGACTCTTAAGACGAGGTGAGAGTATTCGATTGGTGAGGTGCAATGTTCGTGGCGGCTAGTAGGTTAAACGCGATTCTGGCATGATGTCTTGTTGTTCCTGGAGCGATTATTACAGGTAAACAGTGCCGTCTCATCGCTCACCATTAGCTGTGACTGTCACAGGTAAATATTGTGAGTTGGCGAAGCTAACGATTTCCTCACGAAGGAAAGATATTTTTTTAAGTGAAGATGGACCATATGACTCGATAATCGTCGTACAGACTGATAATTTTACTGATCAAAGCTGACGTACTGCAAGTATGCTTCACTGCTTCCTGTTACTGATATCAGCTTTAGTCATCCTCAGAAGCTATGTCTTCTTTTTAAATCAAGTCAGTCTTTCTTCTTTGTGTTAATTTACATAATTTTTCACGGGTAAATGTCAGGATGGTTTAACAAAGACGAAAACGTGACATTTACTTTAAAATTATCATGAATGTATTTTAAACTTTCCACTTCGTTTTGTGTATGTGTATAACGCGGACATTTAAAATCTCCTGATAAGCCCAATTTCACGCTATTGTATTATTCTGCTCATTTACATGTAGTACCCTAATTAGAATAAGGATTTTTTCAAACTGCTTTCGTCATGTTGCATTTTTTTACAAATAGTTATGTAAATTGTAGTATCTGTACGTCGTCGGGGTATATGTAATGCTTTTATTTCACTTGGGTTCCACGGGATGTCAGCTGAATGACGTCAGTTAAATTATATAAAATCTCTTCCCGTGCACTAAAATGCGCCCTGTTATTCATACTGAGAGGCCTTTTGCGGCTCTGTTTTCTAACACTTAATATTCATTTGTGACGCTTGCTTGTAACATCTGCTGGAAAGTAAAATATCGCATCTGCCTTCATTTGTATTCCAAACATTGAAAGTTTCTGTTGAGTAAACTTTGAGTAAAAAGGACGCTCGCATTTGAGAACAAACAGAGGAGGGAAACCGCGCAATGAAATTCATCGATCGCGTGAAACATTTCCACCTTAAAACTAGAAATTCCATTTTGCTCGTTAGCTAAGCAGGCTGCAGCTGTTCGATCCTGCAACTTCTGTCGGTGCCGGATTATTCAGACTGTTGCCTTCGGGTTGGCAACTACCGCCAAGTTCGACGTAAGTGCTCTCATTCATCGCCATATCTGATGTGTGAGGATGGCTCGCCGTGTCCACAAGAAACAGCAGTTAATACTAGCCGTGGAACTGCGATGGTCCTCTGAGCAAATGCAGCTGTTACAGTGGCTAGGAAATCAGACACAGATCTGTCCTTTTCCAGGCTGCATAGTGAAATGTGCTTAGGAGAGGACAAAATTTGTTCCTCCACTACGCGAGAAAAAGCTGCTTTAGTCGTACCAGATGGCGCGTGTTGCCCGTGACTAAAGGGTCGCTGTTTCGAACACCTCCGTCAGCATAGGTGTGGCTTCTAATATGTACGTCCTTCGTCCGTGTGATGTTCAGCGTTGTCTTCTGGCAGTAGCTCTGTAATCATACGAAGGCAAGATTAAACTTTCTGCGATATGGCGTTAATATCCCCGAAATTTTACTTTTATTATATCTGCACACGTTGCGCAATAGCACAAGTGAAACTGCGGAATGGTTTTATTTATAAGACTTTTCAGAGTACAGCAAGCTTCCGATTTCAAAGTTAATGCAGACGTTCGATTCCACCAGTATCCGAAAAACACGGATAATCTATATAAATAAAAATGTAAATTTTCGTTTGTTCAGAATCACTGATTGCTTCGAATATCAGCTTGCTACTATTTTTTAAATATAAATAATAAATATGTAATGCATAAAGGGCAAACATTATTACTAAAAATTTCAAAAAGTTCTTGACCGATTTACTTTAAACTTTTAGACACACCTGTAATGATATGCATCCTATCTTGTCCGAGTAAGTCCTGACTAACTCGTCGATGCCGACCCCAAAGCACTAAGGATAGAAACTTTAAATTTGGAGATGCTGTTGATCTTGTACTGTAGGTATTGTCTAAGAAGGGGTTTTCGGAAATTCCAATCCGAAGAGAGCGAAATAGGGGATGAAAGGTTTTTTGAAAATGTCTTCGTTAAGGCAGTTTTTGAAGTTACAAGTACGAATATTGGTATTTGGTTTACACTGTTGGCACCGTTTGTTGATTTGCCCATGAGCACGGGCTGTAAAAATATAAAAATTCCATTAAATGAAAACAGAAAAATTGCGCTGACCATACGGTCCCCAAGTGTGTGTGTGTGTGTGTGTGTGTGTGTGTGTGTGTGTGTGTGTGTGTGTGTGCGCGCACGTGCGTTTGCGTGTAGGTGTGTGTTAAACTGCACGTGTGGAATTACATGCTGTCATAAAGTTCTCGGTTCCGGAAAGTTTATAAACAGCAGAACACATCCAACATTGGTGAAACTTTCAAGGAGTCTACTCTTTTTCCAAAGTCGGTTACAGAAGAAACTGCGTAAAAATGAACAATGGCATTTAACGATTGGTGATTAAATGTGAATGAAATATCTGACGCCGTTGTCGTATAAGAAGAAATATTGCGATACATTCTGCGTGGGGTATTAACGACGAAAACGATTCGTAGCAAGAGGATTGCCGCCTTTTTTAAATGTTGACCAAAGTCAGTGGTGCAGGCGAAATTCTCAGCAACATCTGTACAGTTTCAGGCAGAACACATCGGATTTCGTTCGCCGATTTGTTAATGTGGATGAGATGTATGTCTAACACTTTACACCAGAATCGAAGCAGGTACCAGAATGGATGTGTAGATGTCCTTAGGTTAGGTAGGTTTAAGTAGCTCTAAGTCTAGGGGACTGATAACGTCAGATGTTAAGTCACATAGTGGTTAGAGCCATTTGAACCATTTGATATGAGCCTTTAATTATGTGCAGCTGTTAGACATTCTTCTTGAAAACCGGAAAGAACACTTTTTTTCAATCGCTTGGTATCCTTCTGTGCTTTGGCGACGTTTGATAAACTGCTGCTGGAAGAGGAGCAAATTCTCTGGCATAATCTTTGTAGAATCTCACAGGAATCTAATCCGGTCCACATACCTTTCCACTGTTCGGCAACTGTAGCAGATTTTCTTTTCTTTGGTCTCTTATCTCAGGAATGCCATTTCGGCCTTTTTCCGATGACTGAAAGGATGATTTGTATCACGGTATTGTGCAATAAAATGATTTCGGAAGATCGAATTAAGTATTTCGGTCTTCTCTCTGTCATCTCCCGTTTACTGCCAGTATGGTATCTGAGCGACTGAGTAACTGATTTAGCTTCGTTTACGAAAACTCTTTCGGATATTTGGTCAGGTCGATTGACAAAATCATTCGAATATTGAACATTCTAGCACTACTCCTCTTACGGCCATTTTAGCTTCTGGCTGTCACAAGGCTTCGACTGCGCTTAAACCTATGAAGAAGCTCTCTTTGCTTCCGTGGAGACTTTCTACATGGTTTTTTAACCACGGTGGATGAGTATGAGAACTTTCCAATTTCTTATTTCTGTCTAATGGAACGAATTTGAAGCTTTGCAACTCATTATTGTTAATCACGAATTTAATCGTTTTATTTGACAGTGTATATTTTAACACACTAGCAATGTACAGAATCTGAAATTACCACCTTTATCTGTAGTTGTTTACTAGTTGCTCATGAAAACCACACATTGCATGTTGCACCACCATACAGCGAGACCTTCAGAAGTGGTGGCCCAGATAGTTGTACACGCCGGTAGCTCTAATATCCAGCATGCCTGTATTCATCGTGGCATACTATCCACAAGTTTATCAAGGCACTGTTGGTGCCCTCAACGGCGATTCGGATACATAGTGCCACCCCAAACCATCTGGGAACCTCCACCATGCTGCACTTCCTGGACAGTGTGTCTAAGGCGTTCAGCCTGACCGGGTTGCCTCCAAACACGTCTCCGACGATTGTATGGTTGAAGGCATATGCGACACTCATCGGTGAAGAGAACATGACAGTCCTGAGCGGTCCATCTGTACCGCACTACATGGTGTTGCGGTTGTAAAGATGGTCGTCGGGAGTGAAGTTGCGCATCATGCCGCCTATTGCGCATAGTGTAAGTCGTAACACGATGTCCTGTAGTTGAGCGAAAAGCATTATTCAACATGGTGGCGTTGCTGTCAGGGTTCCTCCGCGCCATAATGCTTAGGTAGCGGTCATCCACTGCAGTAGCAGCCCTTGGGCTGTCTGAGCGAGGCACGTCATCGACAGTTCCTGTCTCTCTGTATCTCCTCCATGTCCGAACAACATCGCTTTGATTCACTTCGAGACGCCTGAACACTTCCCACAAAGTGACCATGCGGACGCGATCGAACCGCGATATTGACCTTCTAGGCATGGTTGTACTACAGACAACACGGGCAGTGTACCTCCTTCCTGGTGGAATCACTATAACTGATCGGCTGTCTGACCCCTTCCGTCTAATTTGTAGGCGCTGCTCATGCATGGTTGTTTACATCTTTGGGCGGGGTTTGTGACATCTCTGAACAGTCAAAGGGACCGTGTTTGTGATACAATATCCACAGTCAACGTCTGTCTTCAGAAGTTCTGGGAACCGGGGTGATGCAAAACTTTTTTTGTTGTGTGTATGTGGATATATTTTTGTTCATGTTGATTCCCAAGGCACTTCAAATAGCCAAAATGAATAAACAAATGACACCCACGTCCGAAATTGTTTCTCTGTCTTAATAAAGGGTTAATACAAATGATTGAAGCGATTTCACAGCTCTACAATAACTTTATTATTTGAGATATTTTCACAATGCTTTGCGCGCACACACACACACACACACACACAAACTCAAAAAGTTTTTTTAGGTATTCACAAATGTTCGATATGTGCCCCTTTAGTGATTCGGCAGACATCAAGCCGATAATCAAGTTCCTCCCACACTCGGCGCAGCATGTCCCCATCAATGAGTTCGAAAGCATCGTTGATGCGAGCTCGCAGTTCTGGCACGTTTCTTGGTAGAGGAGGTTTAAACACTGAATCTTTCACATAATCCCACAGAAAGAAATCGCATGGGGTTAAGTCGGGAGAGCGTGGAGGCCATGACATGAATTTCTGATCATGATCTCCACCACGACCGATCCATCGGTTTTCCAATCTCCTGTTTAAGAAATGCCGAACATCATGATGGAAGTGCGGTGGAGCACCATCCTGTTGAAAGATGAAGTCGGCGCTGTCGGTCTCCAGTTGTGGCATGAGCCAATTTTCCAGCATGTCCAGATACACGTGTCCTGTAACGTTTTTTTCGCAGAAGAAAAAGGGGCCGTAAACTTTAAACCGTGAGATTGCACAAAACACGTTAACTTTTGGTGAATTTCGAATTTGCTGGACGAATGCGTGAGGATTCTCTACCGCCCAGATTCGCACATTGTGTCTGTTCACTTCACCATTAAGAAAAAATGTTGCTTCATCACTGAAAACAAGTTTCGCACTGAACGTATCCTCTTCCATGAGCTGTTGCAACCGCGCCGAAAATTCAAAGCGTTTGACTTTGTCATCGGGTGTCAGGGCTTGTAGCAATTGTAAACGGTAAGGCTTCTGCTTTAGCCTTTTCCGTAATATTTTCCAAACCGTCGGCTGTGGTACGTTTAGCTCCCTGCTTGCTTTATTCGTCGACTTCCGCGGGCTACGCGTGAAACTTGCCCGCACGCGTTCAACCGTTTCTTCGCTCACTGCAGGCCGACCCGTTGATTTCCCCTTACAGAGGCATCCAGAAGCTTTAAACTGCGCATACCATCGCCGAATGGAGTTAGCAGTTGGTGGATCTTTGTTGAACTTCGTCCTGAAGTGTCGTTGCACTGTTATGACTGACTGATGTGAGTGCATTTCAAGCACGACATACGCTTTCTCGGCTCCTGTCGCCATTTTGTCTCACTGCGCTCTCGAGCGCTCTGGGGGCAGAAACCTGAAGTGCGGGTTCAGCCGAACAAAACTTTATGAGTTTTTCTACGTATCTGTAGTGTGTCATGACCATATGTCAATGAATGGAGCTACAGTGAATTGATGAAATCGCTTCAATCATTTGTAATAGCCCTGTACATTTCGAAAACTGTAAGGGGGTTATTATAATTTTGTCTCCTATTACACACTGTAGGTTGTGTGTCTCTCATAGAGACCGCGAAGACAAGTTTAGAATAATTACAGCGCAAACATAGGCGTTTAAGCAGTTACTCTTCTCGCACTCCGTACGTGACTGGAACTGGTGAACATGTGATAAGACTCTAAGTGTCCTCCGATTTATGATTCACAGTGGTCTGCAGTGTATGTAGGTGTAGAGAGGTGCTTCGTACGTCTCATATGGAGGAAAAATTGCATTGCTTACAGTCATAAATTTGTTGTGCACAGTATAAAGATTTCTGTGGATAAGTCACCGAGATATAATACTGTAACTGTCTATATTTTATATACATCTTCTTTCAGTTTCTTCTCAAGTTTCTATTTGTCATATCTATGTTGCATTGGTTGCCGCTTGTCTCTGAATGTGTGATGTGCTAGTCTTCTGTACGTAGATGGCGAAAAGGCGCAGGTGAACTATAAGCCATTTGTTCTGTATCCTTGATTTCCACGTTATGAGTATAGCACAGCACTGTGTAAGCGTTACATGTCGAAACAATCTTTCTGAAGTCTAGTTCTGTTTGTCGGAATCAGTTTTCTGCGTTATATTCTTCTATTGTGGCTTCCCTGAATCACCACATATGGTGATTATTTTAGTAAGGTGCTGGTTTTCTTCTTGCTAGTACTTCATACCTAATAGGCTACCACTGACCAGAGATTCATTTTAACGGCAAACAAACTGATTCACATTTTTAATCAAACTGCGATGTCAGCGTAAATTCAATCAAAGTTTTGTTTGTATTAGCATCCGGTGACAAGTAAAGAAGTGCAATACAGAATCTGATACCGTTGCTGTTTCCATAGCAGCAGCCACTTCTATCATAGCGCGACAGAAGTCTGAAGTGGCTCTGAGCGCCATGGGACTTAACATCTGAGGTCATCAGTCCCCTAGAACTTAGAACTACTTAAACCTAACTAACCTAAGGACAACACACACATCGATGCCCGAGGCAGGATTCGAACCTGCGACCGTAGCGGTCGCATGGTTCCAGTCTGAAGCGCCTAGAACTGCTTGGCCACAACGGAAGTCTGAAGTGCACAGGATTTGTTTTATCGAAGTGCCCTATTGTAAAGTATCAGTTCGAGCTTGTGATTCCATCTTGATCTCGCTGTCTACGGGGCATTAAATCCTAATCTCCCTTCCTTCCTTCCTCAACCTCTTCATTTGCCTCAATAATTTGTCCCCATGTTCCTCGGTCTGCTAGGTTATTTGTCCAGAATGTAGCACATATAAATTGGCAAATAAAAAAAAGGGAAGATTATAGTTTCCCATCGACATCGAGAAATTGAGCACAAACTCAGATTTGGGAAGGAAATCGGTCGTATCCTTTTCAGAGGACCCATCTCGACATTATCCATAGGCGATTTAGAGAAAACACGGGAAACCTGAATCGGAACGGTCTAACGACGATTTGAACCCCTGTCCTCCCGAAGTATGGTAGAACTAGTCCTAAGGACTACTCCAGCATTACAAGGACTGGTGTCCGATTCGAGGCAGTGTCACGGTTCGTTTGTGTGAGAGAACCGAACTGGATGGAAGCGTTTTGAGGACAGCTGAGGAGCTCAGTTCCAAAAATTTTACATTAGCGGTCAACGATTGTTAGAGGTGTATGTTAAGCATATGGCCTTCCGTACTGGCTTTCAGCGTCGCCACAGGAAAGTTCGACACGGTGGTTGGTCGGCAGTGTTTGACCCCCCTGACCTGCTCGTCGATTTATTATTATTCGTGCAGTGGTAAGATGGTTAATTATGGGTGTTACTGATTTCTATACATAAATTCGCTCGTGCGGCCCCTTCTGCCGGAGGTTCGAGTTCTCCCTCGGGAATGGGTGTGAGTGTTTCCTTAGCGTTAAGTTAGTTTAAGTAGTGTGTAAGTCTAGGGACGGATGACCTCAGCAGTTTGGTCCCTTAGGAATTCACACAACCCCATTACTTCGCTGAACATTATTGTCGTTTGTTTCTGACCAGGTTACCTTAAACGAAATACTGTGGTCATAATACTGTAAGGCACAGGTCAATTATCATTCTTTGGTTGCGGAATAGCGATCAGGACCCACGGTCACAATTATTTTCTCTCATATGCTAGATTCAGGGAAACAGATAATAGCATTTTTTTTCAGCTTCTGCAGTATTATTCCGTTAACTAGAGTGACAACACTATTCATTCTGATAATCCTATTTGTGTTACAGGATACAGCAAACCACTGCCCTTCGTCTTCGCGGAAGGAATCCTGGTATCTAGATATTAGAAGAGCGAGCGCCTCTTTCTTCCAAACGTAACACGTAAAATACAGGTAGGTTTCTTGGTGTTTTTAAGGATATGCACCTGTTGGCATACATCGAGAATGTGCTCTCTTCACCCTCATGTTACCTAACTTGTCACGCTTTACATCGCCATTTGTGACGGTATTAGACTTTTGACTTGGCGGCTCATTAAAGAAGCCATCGTAAAATAACAGGGATCCTGTTTGGTCATTAAACAATCATATGTTAGTAAGCAGAGTGAATGTTTCTCACTATTTCAATATTTTTCACACTATTTCAATATTTGATGTATAGTGTATAGCTAAAAATTTCCCAGTTACGATTTGAATTACTAAACATAGTCTGCAGCTGAGTTTGTGCTCTTCAGAACCATCGTGACAGATGAAATCAGCGGGCTGGACGGGAAGTCGAACCCACAACCTTGTCTATTCAGGTGAGTGCTCCTACCAACTGAGTCTATGGGCACCACTGTCGACCCATCCTTGCAGCTTTACACCAACGCGCGACTGCTTATCTGTCTCCCGTTTTCCCGAACATAGACTCCCCCACATCACCTAGAAGTTCGTAAACGACTGTTGACGAAAGTTTCCGTAGACGCTGTCCACAGTACAGTCATTTACGAACTTCTGTGTGAATATGTCAACATCCTTGTCGCCATAATTACAAAACGGATTAGCATTACGTTTTGTCAGACTTGGGTAACACAGCCCATCTGCAGTTGCCAAGAACCACTAAAGCCGTGGCTGATATTTCAGTTGTAAGGAAGCCCAGAAGCGGCAGGTAAAAGATGTCCCTAGGTACAAGCTAGACGTCAGAGCACTGAGTCCGCGTAGCGAAAACGAGTGAGCGTCGGTTGTTCGCCGAACATCGTGCCCGCGCACGCTGTAACTTCGAGGTCTACGCGCATCTGCGTGATTTCCGTATTGCTATTCAAGATGTGCAAGCGGCTTCATCGTTGTGGATGGCGGTTATCGCTGATACAACTGGTTTTCGGTTACATCGGTTTTCAATACAAGTTTAAGATAACTGTAAGAACCGCTCATAAAACCGATTTCCGAATTAACCGATTTTCGGATTTTTATTCCTTTTATTTCCTGCAGTAAATATAGAAACGGGCCAAAGATTGAAAAATTTTGACTCTCTCAGTTTCAAGATATATAGAATCGAAATATTAAAATACATAGACAAATAAAAGAAAACTTAGTCCGTACCATCATTTGCAGCTTTGCTCGTGAAGTGACAAGTGGTTGAATAGTACAAAAAATCACCAGTATTTTCCTACTGATGCTAATTTTTTGATTCTGTACTCAAAAATCTTGTTGTAAACGGGGATAATTGGGACATTATGTAATAGTCAGTCTGAAAAGTGAAATCTCACGTTCGGAACTCTGTTCCTCGTGTTAATCTGTCCTTTTGCAAGGGCTACAAGCAGATAAAGGCATATTATGTAGACGCAGGCAACAGATCAGTTTATGTCTTCTCTTTATATGATGTCGGAAGTTTGTTGTGGTTCCTTCCGTTCTTAATCTTTTAAAGCAAATGGAGGGCTATACTTCACTGATGGGGCACTTCGCAAAATACTTACAGACCAGGGATGGTGGCATTCTGTGACAACTTATGTTCGGCGACAGCAGTGGTAAATTAACATGTAGACCAGATAGGTTAAGTCTCCCATGCTGCATGTACATGCGTACCATCCAGAAGATCACGCCACATAACAAGTACATTACTGTCCCAGCAATGCTATACCAATTCTCATTTTGAGAGTTTACTGCTTGTTTAAGTCGACATTGTTATTAAAATAGCACTATCGCTTTTTCCATTTCATGTAATAAAACCATATTACAAATCAAAGGAAATTTTACCAATAAAATTTACTCGTTTTTTTTAAAAAAAAGGTTTATTTAAAAACCAAAAATAGTTGCTCAAGTTACCTTTCATTAGGAATGTGAACGCACTCAACGACTGTTACATGACTTTGAAAGTGATGGAGCACAGCAATCAGTTGTCCTATCCTTTCAGGTTTTATTAAGAAAATCTCGATTCCGGCTAGTGCCTAGCTATTATCAATGCAATGTTTCACAGAATCAATTAATGTCCTAGTACGTCATTCCCTTGTTGTTCGGTCATCTGTCACCGTTCAAGACAAGTACTCCTGAACGAACTGTGACAGAAGCCCGAACAACAGGGACTGACGTACTAGGACATGCAATGACACTATGAAAACAGTGCATTGGTAACAGCAAGGCACTAGCCGAAATCTGGATTTGCTTAATAAAACCTGAAAGAAAAGGACGACTGACTGCTGTGCTCAATCATTTTGAAAAATTGTTGCACTACTGCTATGGCTAGTTGATATGCCAGCTTTTTACCCTTTTGTTAGTAAAAACACCTGCTATAGAAGTGATCAAACGAATAACGAACAATACTGGTTATTCAGAACTAAAATACATGTACCAATTTTAAACGGCCTGTTTTTCCCATCCCTACTTTGTGATTAGGCGTGGTAGCGTCGGTCATCTTCAGCAACTTCCGCCAGGCTGTGCGAGGTTTATTCGCCCTCTCTGCCGCACTCCACCGCAGACGAGAGAAGAGCACGCGGATCGGACACGCGCCTGCAGCGCTCTAGTACAGCGCACCATAATCTATGTTCCACGGAGGAACGATGTTCCGTGGAGATCACTCATGGGTTCCACGAAAATTACGTGCCATTCTTCGTAACACTCAACAAAGTATCGTAAAATTAACGCCTCGAATAAAAATTTAAAATGTTTTAGTGACGCATTTAAGCTGTATTTCCCCAACTTAACAGAAGATTAAATGTCAAAGTGAATTCTGGATTCGAAGCACATTATTGTCGCTTGTCAATGCACGACCTTCTAATGAGAAGAAACTTTTATCGAGCCGACGCCTCATTCACCATTGGAAGAAAAATTTATATTAGTAGTATTAGTGGGTTTCTGATGCAGTTGAAAATATGAAATGCGCAGTTGTTGCAAAAGGCCAGATTGGTGCTTTTATCATTTGCAGTTATATACATGTTTGAAACAAGTTCTCAGATTAGCCTAAATGTTAAAAAAAAGTAAAAAGGGAAAGAAAACCGTATAAGACTTGATTCTGAACCTGTCACGAGAATTTGACGTTCATCCATAAAGATGAATACTAGGAATATCTGTGAAAGTAAGGTCCAACAGCACTCATCTCATTAAAATTTCGATATTTAATTTACTTAAATAAATTTTGGGTTAATTTTGAAATTACTTTTTCAAATAAATAAATCAGTTTACCTTTCGGTAGGAAAGTAGGTGCACTCAGTGACTGTTAAGTAACTTGTAAATGATAGAGCACAGCAATCAGTCGTCCTTTTGCAGGTTTTAATACGCACATCCAGATTTCGGCTAGTGCCTAGCCATTATCAAATCACTATTGTTTAATGTCGATGCATGTTAGTTCCCTGTTGTTTGGGCGTCAGTCACAGTGCTTTGAATACTAACATGCATCGAGATTAAAAAATAGTGCATTGATAATGGCTAGGCACTAGCCGAAACCTGGATTTGCTTAATAAAACGTACAAAAAAAGGACGACTGATTGCTGCGCTCTGTCATTTATAAATAAATAAATATTATTAGAAATAATTGTAATTTTTCTTGCAAATAATATAAGTACAGAAAGTCACATTAAAGTGGAGATTAAGAATTCCACTTCTCGAAAATTTAATTACAGGTACTGCTAATAATCCCTTCAAACCTGCTTTGTAAAGTACCCCTCCCACTCACGTGTCCCAGTTTTTTCAATATTTCAGTTACTGTAGTTGAAATTTTACTTCGTAACATTACAGGTGTTTCATTTACCAGATAGTCACACTTGTTACATAGTGCCTGTTTCTATTATTGGACCTTTTGAGGACGAGATTGTTATTCAATGACCACCTTGGAACATATCACCAAATTTTACTATAAGTATTATAGCAATTTGTGATGTAGTTAGTTATTTAATGTGCCACATCACGTTTTAGGAGTTTCGGTCCTAAATCAAACATTAACAATTTTCGCCTTTGGAAACAAATTGAGATACTCTATATTATTTTAAAACCTTTCATCCTACAAAAATTTCACAGCCGCACATTTTTATCTTTGTACCTGACGATGACGTAACAAATAAAATCCGGTTTGTAAAGTAATGAATGTTGTGGAATGTTACACCAGTGCCAGATTAGAAAACGCTACTCCGTTAGGAGCTGCTGATTCACTGTTGCCTGCGAGTCACCTGCTAAAGTAGCTCAGACAATAGTCTACTGTGCAGCCACTCTACCATAGGCACTTTGGCTTCAAACTCTTCAATGAAGTATCAGAATGTGACCTCGATTGTCACCTGACGACCGAAATAAGAAGGTATATGTAGAGAAGACCATGTCTATAAACCAGGAGTTTAGTAACCTGTAAGACGACCACTGCGAAGACTGTCGAAACGTCGGTTGATATAGAACTTCATAATATCGCGGTCTTTAGGTGACAGAAGCCATGGGATAACGATATGCGCATATACAGATGGCAGAAGTATCGCGTACACGATATAAAAGGGCAGTGAAATGGCGGAGATGTCATTTGTACTTAGGTGATTCAAATGGTTCAAATGGCTCTGAGCACTATGGGACTCAACTGCTGTGGTCATCAGTCCCCTAGAACTTAGAACTACTTAAACCTAACTAACTTAAGGACATCACACACACCCATGTCCGAGGCAGGATTCGAACCTGCGACCGTAGCAGCAGCGCGGCTCCGGACTGTAGCGCCTAGACTTAGGTGATTCACGTGAAAAAGTTTTCGACATGATTATCGCTACACGACGTGAATTAAGACTCCGACCGCGTAATGGTAGTTGGAGCTAGACACATGAAACATTCCATTTCGAAAATAGGCAGTTGATAAGGAAATCAATATTCCGAGATCCACAGTGTCAAGAGCGCCTTTGCTGACAGCATGAAAACGCCTGCAGCTCCTCTCCTGGGCTCGTGACAATGTCGGCTTATCCTAGACGACTGGAAAACCTGGCCTGGTCAGAGAAGTCCCGATTTCAGTTGGTAAGATTTGAGGGTATGATTACAGTGCGGTACAGATCCCACAAAGCCATGAACCCAAGTTGTCAACAAGGCACTGTGCAAGATGGTGGTGGTTCCACAAGAGTGTGGGCTGCGTTTACAGGGAAGGCACTGGATCCTCTGGTTCAACTGAACCGATCATTGACTGGAAATGGTTGTGTTCGGCTACTTGGAGACCATTTGCAGCCATTCATGGACTTCGTGCTCCCAAACAACGAGACGCCATGTCACCGAGCCACAGTTGTTTGCGATTGGTTTGAAGAACATTCTGGACAATTCTAGCGAATGGTGTGGCCACCCAATTCGCCCGACATGAATCCCATCGAACGTTTGTGGGACATAATCGAGAGGTCACTTGGTGCACGGTGTCGTGGTGTTTCCTACCATGTGGTTTCCTACGAGCAGTGCCACACTAATACTGTCAGAGGCCTGGGCCGGCAAAACAAATCGAGGCTCCCCTTGCTGCCCCCTCCCACCCTCCTCACAACACAGGATTTCTCCGAGAGTTTCAAACGCAAACGGAAGGAAGTCCCACATTGCTTATCATCTTCATTTTGTGTCGTGATAATTTAAAGGTATAACGTTATTTTACGTAACACTGAAAGTGACTGCTCTCGTAATCTCGTTACTATTATTTAATAACTATGTTACCTCTTATACGACAGAAATCATTACATGATTTCTGTTGTTCGAATCTATTATTTATGTTTCACAACTAAGTCGGCATAGAGCGAGCGGGGTGTATAAAAATGAATTCCTATTTCCCCATCCAAGAGGAAGGTCACTGTCTACATAAAACTTCGTTCATTGCATGGTGGAGGGTACTTTACGTACGGATTTCAACAAAAGCCACAGTGTTGCTCCGATCTTGATGAAATTTTGTACATTTGATCTTCAAAACAAGGGGAACCTCACCATCTACGTGAAATTTCATACGTTGTATGGCGGAGGGTGCCTTACAACAGAGTTACACACCATTTGACTGATCAGCTTGGGAGTTGGCTCATGTATGTATGTTTTAGTGGTGAAGGCATTTACACAATCCAACGTATGCTAGATGGCAGATGGTTGGCCTACCTTTAAATAAATTCAACAACGTCTCGTCAATCAGCATCGAAGTTGGCAGATATACGTATTTTTTCATTTACGGGGAAAGAGGAGATGACATGACGGAGGTTGAGGAGGAGATATACGGAGAGAGGAGAACGTGATGGGGCGGGGAGGGGTGAGGAGGTGCATCCAGAGATGTGAAAGAAGCAGATTAAAAGAGAGAGGGAGCAGCAGGTAAGCAGAGAAAGGGGGAAGGTGATGAATGACTAATGGAACACTGTAATAAATACATAAATTAGGGGTGTTATTGTGAATTTGATGTACTATTAGAAAAAGCGGAGGAGCAGGTGGACAGAGACTAGAAGATGGATGGAGAAGGAGAGGAGAATGGAGAGGAGGAAGAAGTGTTGTGAGAGAGGGGGGCAGATGGAGGAGATGGAAAGAGAGGCGGATGGGCGGAAGGAGGTGGTGGATAGAGAGACGAGATAGGACTAAATGGACAAGAGAAATGAGGGAAGAAGGGATGAACTGACATAAAACTGGGATGAAGAAATATCCGGGCAACGCCGGGTTTACAGTCAGTAATTAGATAAAGATTTACGCGACAATGGGTGTGTTCATTTGAAAGAAATTAGAGAATATTTCCCTATGGTTAGATGCGGTGTATAAAGTTCGATAACTAGAGTGTTGTTCTTGATGTCTACAGATGATAAAATTCATTGCTTAATATAGATGACTCCACCAAATTTCATCTAGTTGGAATTTCATCTTTGTAAAATGAACTACATAATAATCAGCTGAAAAATGCTCCTGTTGGAGCACAATAAAGGCAAATACGATCATGTTTAAAAGTCTCTGACAGATAAGTGGGCAACCAGCTGTCTGAGTCCTCATTCCGCCTTCCTCACATAAATTCTGGAAGCTTCACAGGACGAGTGACCATGTTATGTAAGAAATTCACCAAGTAAAATTTCAGTTTTGTGAGATAAAAATTCAATAAATAGCAGATTGTGTGTTAGAACTTTAGAAATACCGTTAAAAGCGTACTTTTGTGAATGAGATACGCCAAATACAAATAATTAATTTTGTATGACTTATATGACGAAACTCTAAAATCGGCAAGTTAACTCTGCGAAATTATTGCTGCTGATCGACGACGACACTGTCTCAGAAACGGTGACAACACCTGCACTGAGGGTGAGCGACTGGGGTAGACAAGCAGTGGGGGAGGCTCAATTCGCAAAAACCTCGTTTAGGGAACCGGTTGCTCTGGACAGCTTCGCTACCTGCTGCACCCTTGTAGGAAACCCCACCATAGGAAACCCCACGTAGCCTGGTGCACAAAATCCTGCACTGGTAACACTTTCGCAGTTATAGATGGCTACGGAGGCAGCGTTGCTCAGTATTTCTGGAGGGGACTTCCAGCCAGTTGTTGAGTCCATGCCACGTCTAGTGACTGCACTACGCCAAGCGACACGATATTGGGAAGTATCACATGACCCGTCATTGCCACCTGTTTGTCATTGGATGAGTGTTGTTTGAAACTTACGTTTGTGGGGTCGCCCCTGCGGCCCCTGGCGGGCCAGAAGGAGTCCTGCGCAGCGAGGCTGCGGCCGCGCGTCGCCCAGAAGGGCCCCTCTACGGAGGCGGAGGCGGAGGAGGGTCCGGCGCGCCGCCCCCGGGCCGGCCAGAAGGCCGAGCCGGCGGCCGTGGAGGCCAGCCGCAGCCGCAGCAGCCGCGCCGCCTGCCCGCGCCTGCCCCGCGGCGCCCAGAACGGCCCCTCCACCGACTCTGAGCCCAACGACGCTCGGCGGCTCACAAGCTCCAGCTCACCTGGTGCACGCTTACTCACTCCTGCAATACAGTCCACCACTCTGAAACTCTCACCGTAACGTAAACCAATACAGTAACAGCGATAGTCATAAACTTTTAACTGTAACCGTGTGGCGTTTATGCCACATCACTACCCATATTTATTACACTTTTGTTTCCTAATTTTAATGCACGGTACAGGAAAATTTTGTTACGGGAGGTTAGCGAGTAGGTAGGATCGCAGAGTCATCGAACGATACAACAGATGGTCACTTGGCGAGAGAACGGCTTGGGGAGCGAGACGTCTAAAGCTGGAGTTTTCTGTTTGTTACTGTGCACGCACTGCAGATACACAAATGTACACTACTGGCCATTAAAATTGCTACACCAAGAAGAAATGCAGATGATAAACGGGTATTCATTGGACAAATACATTATAGTAGAACTGACATGTGATTACATTTTCACGCAATTTGGGTGAATAGATCCTGAGAAATCAGAACCCAGAACAACCACTCTGGTCGTAATAACGGCCTTGATACGCCTGGACATTGAGTCAAACACAGCTTGGATGGGGTGTACAAGTACAGATGCCCATGCAGCTTCAACACGATACCACAGCTCATCAAGAGTAGTGACTGGCGTATTGTGACGAGCCAGTTGCTCGGCCACCATTGACCAGACGTTTTCAATTGGTGAGAGATCTGGAGAATGTGCTGGACAGGGCAGCAGTCGAACATTTTCTGTATCCAGAAAGGCCCGTACAGGACCTGCAACACGTCGTCGTGCATTATCCTGCTGAAACGTAGGGTTTCGCAGGGATCGAATGAAGGGTAGAGTCACGGGTCGTAACACGTCTGAAATGGAACGTCCACTGTTCAAAGTGCCGTCAATGCGAACGAGAGGTGACAGAGACGTATAACCAATGGGACCGCATACCATCACGCCGGGTGATACACCAGTATGGCGATGACGAATACACGCTTCCAATGTGCGTTCACCCCGATGTCGCCAAACACGGATGCGACCATCATGATGCTGTAAAGAGAACCAGGATTCATCCGAGAAAATGACGTTTTGCCATTCTTGCACCCAGGTTCGTCGTTGAGTACACCATCGCAGGCGCTCCTGTCTGTGATGCAGCGTCAAGGGTAACCGCAGCCATGGTTTCCGAGCTGCTAGCCCATGTTGCTGCAAGTCAAAAATGGTTCAAATGGCTCTGAGCACTATGGGACTTAACATCTGAAGTCATCAGTCCCCTAGAACTTAGAACTACATAAACCTAACTAACCTAAGGACATCACACAAATCCATTCCCGAGGAAGGATTCGAACCTGCGACCTTAGCGGTCGCGTAGTTCCAGACTGTAGCGCCTAGAACCGCTCGGCCACTCCAGCCGGCTGCTGCAAACGTCGTCGAACTGTTCGTGCAGATCGTTGTTGTCTTGCAAACGTCCCCATCGGTTGACTCAGGGATAGAGACGTGGCTGCACGATCCGTTACACCCATGCGGATAAGATGCCTGTCATCTCGACTGCTAGTGATACGAGGCCGTTGGGATCCAGCACGGCGTTCCGTATTACCCTCCTGAACCCACCGATTCCATATTCTGCTAACAGTCATTGGATCTCGACCCACGCGATCAGCAATGTCGCGATACGATAAACCGCAATCGCGATAGGCTACAATCCGACCTTTATCAAAGTCGGAAACGTGATGGTACACATTTCTGCTCCTTACACGAGGCATCACAACAACGTTTCACCAGGCAGCGCCGGTCAGCTGCTGTTTGTGTATGAGAAATCGGTTGGAAACTTTCCTAATGTCAGCACGTTGTAGGTGTCGCCACCGACGCCAACCTTGTGTGAATGCTCTGAAAAGCTAATCATTTGCATATCACAACATCTTCTTTCTGTCGGTTAAATTTCGCGTCTGTAGCACGTCATCTTCGTGGTGTAGCAATTTTAATGGCCAGTAGTGTAAGTTCGACATTGAGTGAGATCCAACACGGAACGGACGTTCGAAATTGCTAGGCATTGTTGAGTAATTAATTTGACAGAAATATTTTTTGGAGGGTCACTGTGACCCTGAAGTACATATCCTGTTACTCTTTTGTCTTTTAGCGTGAAGTTCATTTATGTGAAAATAGAACGTAAGAACGACATTTTACTAACTGAGGGTGCTATACGGAGACACTGTCAGAAAAACTGAATTGTGAATATGACGTGAATGATTTTCTTGATGAAACTGATCAGTCTACCATATCTTCAGACAGCGGTGAAGAAAATACAGTTGTCCATGGCAAGAATGGTCATTGTTGGAGCACAGTTGTCCCTACAACTTCAGGTCTGTCAACTGCCGATTACTCGTAGTCCATGTTCCAGGAATGTCGAAATAATGAAAGGACAGATTTGTGAATAATGAAGAACAACTCAAAAATATTCGTGTAATGTGTGCATTTCATTAAATTTCTTCATCTAATCGCACTGCAAATAGTCTTTCAGAGCCGGATCACTTTCAGATTTCTTCACTGAAAAATTTCCATGACAATTTTTACTTACTGTCGAATTTTGGACGTATTAATTATAATGTTTATTGAAAATATACGAGAGAGGTGAAATAAAATGAGTCTGGAACACGAGGGTCCAATTGCTTTACGATAGCCGGCGGCTGTGGCCAAGCGTTTTTTGGCGCTTCAGTCCGGAACTGCGCTGCTGCTACAGCCGGAAGCTAGAATCCTGCCTAGGGCATGGATGTGTATGGTGTCCTTAGGTTAGTTAGGTTTAAGTGGTTCTAAGTCTAGGGGACTGATAACCTCAGAGGTTAAGTCCCAAATTGATTAGTCATTTGATCTAAGCTTTACGAAATATTCTATTTTCAGGCAATTTGTCTAGCAAATAATTGAGTCACTGTAACCTTGGTGTTCACTTCGTGTGCCCGTTTCAGAAGGATATGGTATTACAGATAATAGCACTGAATTCTTTCCTCTGTGCCACTTCGTTACACATTGTTTATTGCATGCAGAGAAGAAACGAATTGGGAAGGCGGGAGGGAAGCAAATTACCTCTAGTGATGCTAGGGATAGTGAGCGCGGACGCTACTTACTGAAATCCACCATGTTTATTAATCCTGACAATTTTTTTTTTATTTGGTGGGAAGCGTTATTTCAGGAACCCACCGCGTAGCATCTGAGCGTAACAGTTTGCATCTTTTGGGACTTATAATTCACATACCCTAATGCATACTTTGCTGTCTCCAAAAAATAAAGTTACGTAATTAATTTTTATTCATTAGCAGGTACATGTTTGCAAACCTTGTAGACACTGAAATCGACATGCCACGGTACCATAGCAGGCCGACAGAGAAGCCAAAGCACAGCCCATTCACAAAGCCGACTGTCGTGTAGTGATTGGTTGTCAGCAGCAACAGAAATGCTCTAGCTGTGTCAAGACAACTTAGTTGCAGCCTGGATCTAGGGGGAGGGGCAAACCGGGGTTCTTGCTCCTGTATCGGCGGGCTACGCTACCGTGGCATGGGGACTGCACAATCTGTCCATCATTGACGTCACAAACACACTCGCGTAGTAGTTGGTTGCTGATTTACGTGCAGGCACAAAAGGTGCATGAATTTAAGTAGTCGATTTTGACCAGATCACTCGTGTAAAACGGACTTACAGGCTTCTTAACCCAAGTGCGTTTCTCTCTCATTTGAAGTGCATCTTTAATGGGTGTGCTGTGATATTGTAGCGTTTTTAAAATATGGTTTAGCCTCATTCACAAAATTTTTACTTTATCCACTGCCCGTTTTGATGGTTAAACCATTATCATCGGATGGTAAGAATCTTTTAAATAGGTATTGCAAACATCGGCGATTTCTTGCTGCTGCGTGTGAGGGGGCCATGAGCGTAGATTGGGTCTTCCAAGTGCAAGAAGAGCAGTTACTTCTCATTGTACGTCAGCGACACAATGTTACCTTTGTTTTGCGAATAAGTTTTTTACTAAAAATTTTAACTTCTATCCCTCCCTCTAAGAGACTACGTGACAGTGAAATCGTGCTAGTGTAATATAATCGTCCTTAGTAAATGTAACACAAGAAGCTCTCCTTCTGTCCCCATGTTTTGCGTTTTGATACTAAATTGATCGGAGAGTGGTTAGATAGCTGCTTTCGACCCGTTTATTGAAATTATATACGATCAAAGTTTTTTTGCGTTTTATGAAAAATCTTTCGTTAAGAAATTAGTCTGAAAGTTGCAGGAGTCAGGCAAAGCCCTTTTTGTTGCTCTTTTTTAGTAACCGTATCGAAATTTGGCCTCAATAAAAATTCTACCACCCTTATCTCTGGAATATTCGGTCCAGATGGCACGGAAGTCTCCGTTTTATAGATCGCAAGGGGACATCACGGATCGGCTATCTCCTATCTCCTTCGATTTATAGGGTTTAAACTGCAGTGCCCAGGCATCTATTTGTTAAAGCAGTATGATGCAATTCTCAAAGTCTAAAAATTCTCCTTTGAAGATTAGGTTTCTGGTCACTGGTAACTATAAAACGTGGATTTTTTATTCACTAATTCGTCCGTAACTCAGCGCATAGCGTAGATGTTTTGCTATCATTAAGCCGCTGGTTCGAATCTCGCTAGTAGCATACTTTATTTTACCTTTTTAGAATTCCAACTTGTTAACAAATGGAAATATTAATTAAAATCTAGAATCATATTTTTTAAATTACCGGCTGTTACGTCGTTCAATACGTACACAGCAAGCAGTTAAAAACATAGGATAAGTTTGGAAAAAGAAATCAGAATTCAAGAAACACACATAAAAACAGAGTTTGTAATTCTGTCAGCACGCAAAGGGCTTGGAAGGTCAAAGGAGTGTAATGTGTCTACGAAACAGGACAGTAAAATTAAGCTAGAACAATAACTCGAAATTAGCGGTATTTAGCGAAACAACGCGAAATCGGCGATTTTTAGAGATATAGTGGAATTTTAAATGTGAGAACGGCAGTTTACTAATATTCATAACTGATAGTTATTAGCTGTTATAACTGCGTTTTGACTTCTAATCTCTCGTTTGTAACATAAACTGTTATTTTCTCACGTAACGAGCTTAGATGTGTCGAAGAAGATAGCACCGAACTTAACACATATACCACGGAATTTGGCAAAAAACAATATCAAATTTGTCAAAAAACACCAAATTTAGCAAAATAAACAACACCGAATTTGGCAAAAAAAAACATGGAAATCGGCAAACCTAGTAACACTGAATTTTCAAAATAGTAGAGCAAAATAGTACCGAATTTGGTAAAAAAAGGAAAAAAAATAACGCCGAATTAGGCAGGAAATAAGGGCAAATTTGGCAAAAAATACTCCGAATTTGGAAAATAAATAACGAATTTCGCAAATAAATAACGAATTTTGCAGAAGTATTAACTAATTTGCAAAAATAGCAATGAAGCTAACAAATAGTAACACTATTTTTGGAAGAAATAACACCAAATGTGACAGAAAATAACAGTGAATGTGGCCATAAAATAAAACGATTTTTTGCTGTTTTTCGTTGTAACAAGAAGATGAGGGAACGGTAAAGATGTAGTCTAGGTCAGCATTCGAATTGTTGTGCTATAGAAAATGTTGAAAATTGCGTGGGTGAAGAGACTAACTAATAAAGACATAATGAACCGAACTCCAAAGAAATTAGCTTCGTGGCACAACCTGGCAAGGGACAGGTTGATCATTCTCATCCCGAAGCTTCAAAGAATAGTTAATTTAGTGATGGAGGGAAGCGTGTGGTGGGTGTAACATGTTACAGGGTGACAAAGGCTTGACTACAGTAAGCGGGTACAAATGATGGTAGGGTGCCCTGATTGTAGAGATCTGCGCAGAACAGCAGCAGCAAGACGAGCAGGACTCACCGGCGTGCGGGCTGCCGCGCTTGCCCCTGGCGGGCACGAAGGACTGCCCGCCGGACATCGAGGCCAGGTAGTTGCGCAGACGCGCGCGCCGGTCGCGACTCGCCGCCCACTCGCCCGCCAGGCCGGCGTCTTCCTCCTCGCCCGACCCTCCGGCCATTACCTCTGTGGGCACAAGTGTGGCGACTTCAGAGTAAGCCACTATTCTTACTTCCGATAACTGCACTATCTGATCATCTGTTAGCGGATGATAATATGGGGATTGTCCACCCTTCGCCCTTATGACGGCTTGAATTCTGCTGGCGTCTCCTTCAATAAGATTTCTGAGGGTCTGTTGAGGAATAGTGGCCCGTTCGTCCTCAACAGCTGCAACCAGGAGTGTTCCATTGGTTTAGAGAGCTAATAACCCCGGCGTTGAGCGCCTGTAAGTTCTATTATGTTAGAGTCGAACTATGGGCAGACTACTTACTATCGGAAATGTTATTGTTCACAAACCATTGCCCCACAGATGACAAGATGCATTATCATGTTGATAGACTCAATTAGCGTCTCCAAAATGTTCCTCTACTGTGCGCAATAGACAATGCTGTAAATTGTGTTCACATCCATCCGAAATTAGCGTTTCATTAAACGAAATAAAGGGTCCCCACCTCCCCCGTGAAAAACAGCCCGTAACAAACAACCACCAACACCACCACCACCACCACCACCACCACCACCATCACCATCACCACTACCACAACCTCCACACTTCACTGTTGACGCTACACCTGATGGCAGGTAACGTCTTCTAGGCATTCGCCAACCCCCAGACCCTTCCACTGGGTTGTCACATTGTGTTTTACTGTCAAGATACGAATATTTGCTACACGCAGTTAAGTCGCCATATTGTGTGCAGAGCCCAAGAACAAATAGTTTTGCATTCTGCTGATTTTCACAAAAAGCACTGATGTTATGCTTTGCCGTGCGGGATTAGCCGAGCGGTCTAGGGCGCTGCAGTCATGGGCTGTGCGGCTAGTCTCGGCGGAGGTTCGAGTCCTCCCTCGGGCATGGATGTGTGTGTTTGTCCTTAGGATAATTTCGGTTAAGTTGTGTGTAAGCTTAGGGACTGATGACCTTAGCAGTTAAGTCCCATAAGTCCCATTTCACACGCATTTGAACACACAATGAAGGCACAGAGCAAATGCACAAAGAAAGAATCTCATATTAATTTGCTATTTCTTTCTAAATAAATCGTGATAGTTATTAAGAGGTTTTAAGGTTTAGTTTCCTTTTTATTTTGTGAAAGATAAAGTCTAGAAGTTACAGTTTACCATGTATACAGGCAACAGTAATATTAAAAATTATATTGCGTAAAACTTTCTCATAATTAATTTTTCGTGTATATTATGACATTCTCCTATAATATGCTAATAACATAAACCGCTTCATTCGCATTTAATCGCGATTCTTCCAACAGCATACTGGGAACTATTACTTCGATTTCACCTGGGAGCACAGTTTTTTGTCGCCCTTCAGTGGATCATCTTTGAGAGGAGCACGGTAACGTTTCAGTTTAGCCATTATTTCCTAACTGCGGTATATGAAGTAGCTGAATCTTTTTATACAGTCATCAACTTCGGAGGAATTTTTGTTAATAGTGAACCGTCCTAAACTGGGAATCTTATGGCAGTATCGTACAGACGAGAAGAGAATAGAAGGTCTTGAAATGTAATGTTGCAGAAGAATGCTCAATATTAGATGAATAGCCGGCCGCTGGTGGCCGAGCGGTTCTGGCGCTACAGTCTGGAGCCGCGCGACCGCTACGGTCGCAGGTTCGAATCCTGCCTCGGGCATGGATGTGTGTGTTGTCCTTAGGTTAGTTAGGTTTAAGTAGTTCTAAGTTCTAGGGGACTTATGACCTCAGCAGTTGAGTCCCATAGTGCTCAGACCCATTTTTTTTTTATTAGATGAATAGATTAGATAACCACGAGGAAGTGTGGAATCAAGAAGGCAAGAAAAAAGCTTTAGGGTACATCTTCACTAGAGGAATAGAGACGGTAAGACTCATGTTGTGGCACCAAAGAATGGGCAGTGTGGATTTAATTACGCAGAGATGAAAACACTTGCACAGTATACAGTAGGGTGGAGAGATCCATCAAACCAGTCCGAACTGATGACTACGGCCTTACGGTGTTCCAGTGTAACCATTTGAACGACACACACACACACACACACACACACACACACACACACACACACACACACACACAGAGAGAGAGAGAGAGAGAGAGAGAGAGAGAGAGATGATCAAACTACTTCGTGGATGAACGTAACATAGTATTGCTCAGTCGGTGTCTACGTAACAAAAATACTTCATACAAATAATGGTCACCTGGGTGCTAGGTCAACAGTTTCCCAACTGTAGCTCATATTGTGCAGCTGAATTTAGTTCAGCTGACAATTTCAATATCGGGTGTTTCACAATAGCGATTAAAGAAAGAAACTTGTATCTCAAGTAAGAGGAGTGTGTTCTTGGCAATGAACGCAGATCCTTGTTATGTTCTCCTTAGAGAGAGATCGCTGTTCGGATAACCAATGCAAATTCGGCAGTACAAAATAGTCATTCATAGTTGGTATTATTAGAGTTCAGTGGTTCCCATCTTGGGGGTGATTACCCCCAGAAACTAAATCGTTCTTGAAAAGTCGTTACTATTATCAGTATTTTGTAAGAGTGTAATACTAATTCCATAAGTTCCCAAAAATTTTTCTTCCATACACCACTACTAACGTGTGACACAATGTGGCGGTAGTTACAGTTTGTGAAGCGGATGTATGAACATCTTCCTCTAATAGGCCACCAACAACACACGAACTTCGCACTTTGTACCAGGCATCTACGAAAATCAAATTGAGCTACGGACATCACATATTCGTAAATATTTCATGAAAATACATCCCTAAAGTTGTAGATAGTTCCCTCAATAGACGAGAATTGCTTCATTATTCATTTCGCAACAATAAACGAATAGACTGACAGCACAACACAACAGTAACTATGTAATGACTGCTACACTGTTGTAGGGCCCACAATTTATTATTGTTGTTGTTATAGAATAGAAATAAATAATAGAACTCACTATGTTGTCCTCGACGGCGAATGCGCCCTAAAACAAAACAGACGGCGAGTGTTCATCAGAGACGAGGATAACGTCAGACGTGCTCCAGGGAAGTGTGATAGGACCGCTGTTGTTCGCTGTGTACACAAATGATTTGGCGGACAGGGTGGGCAGCAATCTGCGGTTGTCTGCTGATGAGGCCTGTGGTTTACGATAAAGTGTCGAAGTTGAGTGACTCTAGGAAGATACAAGATGACTTAGACAAAATTTTAGTTGCTGTGATGAATGACAGCTAGCCTTAAATGAAGAAAAATGTAAGATAATGCGAATGATTAGGAAGATCAAACCTGTAATGTTCGGATACAGTGTTACTATTGGGCGCAACGTTGCAAAGCGATATTAGATGGAACGAGCATGTGAGAACTATAGTAGTGAAGGCAAAACGTCGACTTCGGTTTATTGCGATAATTTTAGAAGAGTAGTTCAACTTTAAAGGAGAAAGCATGTAGGACGTTCGTGCGACCTGTTCTTGAGTACTGCTAGAATGTTTGGGATTCGTAACAGGTAGACTGAAGGAAGAGATGGAAGCGATTCAGAGGCGGGCTGCTAGATTTGTTACCGGTAGATTCGAACAACACATAAATGTTACGAAGATGCTTCGGGATCTCAAATGGGAATCGCTCGAGGGAAAGTGACGTTCTTTTCAAGAAACACTATTGATAAAATATTGAGAACCGGCATTTGAATCTGACTGCCAAACGATTCTACTGCCGCCAACACACATTGCGCGTAAGGACCACGAAGATAAGATACGAGAAATAGGGCTCATGCCGAATCATGTAGACAGACGTTTTTGTCTCGCTCTGTTTGCGAATGAATCAGGAAAGGAAATGACTACTATTAGTAGTACAGGGTACCCTCCGCCACGCACCGTACGTGGATTGCGGAGTATCGATGTAGACGTAGATTATTATTATTATTATTATTATTATTAATGGTAGTGGTATGACGCAAAGTATTATAAGCATGAAGTCTTCCAATTTTTGGTAAATTAACTAAAAGTGAACAGTTTATAAAGGATCAGCATGGGAAAATAATGGCCAACAAAAAAGATGGAAGACGTACTTCTCGCAGCTACTCAACTAGAACCTGATACAGTTGCTGTTAAAGTCATCACCCCATCAGTAAACACAATACATCAAGCAATAAAGATGTTAAATAATAACAATGCTTGTGATAAAGGCTAGAAATACGCTGAGTTATCAAAGAATCGAGGACCACAACTGAAATTATAGCTCCAGTCTTTAATAGAAACAACTTGGAAGACAGAAATCATACATGCATACTGAAAAACCGCAATTATGTTCCCTTTTATAAGAGTGATCCCCTTCTGTGCGATAACTACAGAGGGATTGGTTACTAAGTGCCACTTATAAAATCATATCGATTTGCCTATTAAATACGCAGATCCCAATAACGGAAGAACTAATTGAAGACTATAAATACATTTTCCTCAGAAATGGATTCACATTATACGATTTATTCACTCTAAGACAGGTAACTGGGAAGGCGTGTGAATTCATTGTAGATGCCCACGTATTGTTTCTATGATAGCATACACCGATACACATTCCTAAATATGAGGGAAACTGAAATACTTTCGAAGTTAATCAGATTAGTTAAAATGTATATAGATGAAACTTTTTCGTGTAAAGAGGAGGTAACAGAAACGGAAAATTTTAGGGTGTACGCTGGTCCGAGACAGGGTGACACCAATTCACCTATTTTATTTAACCTCGTCTTTGAGAAGACTGATAGAGAATTTAGTAAAACTAATCCACACGGGATCCAGATGCAGGAGGTAAACGTTACTAGAAATTTGGAATTTTGTAGTAAGGTCTTATGGGACCAAACATCTGAGGTCATCGGTCCCTAAGCCTACACACTACTTAATCTAACTTAAACTAACTTACACTATGGACAACACACACACCCATGCCCGAGGAGGACTCGAGCCTGCGACGGGGACAGCCGCACGGCCCTTCCCAAGGCGCCCGAGACCGCTCGGCTACCCCGCGCGGCGAACGTTACTTGACTTGCCTACTCTGATGAGGTAGCATTAGTATTTCCAAAACAGAACTAATCAGAAAGATGCAAAACTATTACAAAATCGCCTAAGAAAACAGGGTTATGCGATAATAAAGAACAGACAGAATACTTGGTCAATCAGAAGTGCTGCACCTTTATAGTATTAACTTCAGAATCCGCTCGTATCAATCGACTATTATACCGAAACGTTATACGGATTTAAAGCATTAATATTTAGGAAGAAAGATGATGGAAAAACTATTAATATTCGAAAGAAAGATAATAAGAAAAATCTTTGGACATGTATGTGATGAAAATAACGTGAAAGAGGTTAGAAAGAAAAACTAAGAAGTAGGAGAACTATACAAACATCATAACATCCCCGAAGTCCTAGATAGTTCAAATGGCTCTGAGCACTATGGGACTTCTGAGGTTATCAGTCCCCTAGAACTTAGAACTACTTAAACCTAACTAACCTAAGGACATCACACACATCCATGCCCGAGGCAGGATTCGAACCTGCGACCGTAGCGGTCGCGCGGTTCCAGACTGTAGCGCCTAGAACCGCTCGGCCACTCCGCCCGGCAATGGTTGGAAATGTCCACCATCTACTGCGAGACACGTTTTCAGCCGCTGGAGCAAGGACTTCTGGCCAGACTGAAGATTTTCCTTCGATATCATTGCACTTAGTGGAACAATTACATTGTTTAAATCCTCCTGAGTCGTCGAAACTTGGGCACGGACATCATCCTTGAGGTTACCTCAGAGAAAAATGTGCAGCGACGTCGTGTAAGGCGAACGTGCAAGCTAACTGATAATTCCTTCACGTATTATCTAGCGACCAGAGAAGAACTAGGTGAGCGCTTTCCTAGACACAAGCATTTAGAGCGCCAAGCACCCATCCCGCTAGTACCATAGACGTTCTGGTAAGAGACGGTGTTCAAGGTTCCTCGGCTATTATGGATTATCAGCTGCCCAATAAAGTATATTTCTCACATTCAGCTTTCTATCATTTGTAAAAATAGCTGCACCAGCAAAGAGTATTCTTTGAAGAAAGAACCTGTTGTCCCCAAATCAGTCCAGAACAGAATTCCACGCGCCTTCTCCTACCCCGTTGGCCAGTCGTCGGGTGAAGTGACTCATGATATGGATGGAATCTGCGGGCAAAATGCCAGCAACGCTTGGCTGACTTTACTCAGAGACACTCGCAGTTTCTCTTAAGCTCACATGTGGACTACAAGGTAGCAGCTGTCAAAACACCTATTTCATTCGCTCCGCTCGTTGTAGGCTTGCTCGTAAATCTCTGTTAGTATTCCAGTGTGCTTCCAATAGTAACTTATTGCTATTATGATGAATTGTCAATTTTGCTTGACACCATCTATCGGGTTAGCTTCGTGCGCACTATTGAACTCTTCGCTTATTTCAGCATTCACGGTGAAGGAGTAGCATAACTGGTTTCTTTCGGTTTATGGAAGACGTTTATATTTTTAAACTAATGAGCACTCTACACACGCGAAGAACACCGAACGAAAGCTACATTTCCTCAGCGCCATTTTTATATCGTTTTTGCAGCGGTAAGTTACTCTGTTTCGTCCGTATCCGACGTGAAATATTCCCTTATTTGTGTGCGAAATCACAAACTTACGCAGAGGACAGCAACCGGTTTCGCATTCAAAACAAATTAATCCTATGTTATAAATATTGTAATTACTCTGAAACCAGTAAACGGATTTTAAAGAGAGAAAAACATTTAAATTCGACTCTTTAAAAGCCACGATACTTGTACATAAATGCCTATAGTTCCATTTGAAAAAGCAAAGTTGATATCAATATCTGTGTAATTAATATAGCTATGAAAAGAAACTATACGTTGTGTAGTGAACACTTTCTCACAATTCATATACCTGAAAACAGAATTAAGATATTTTATACAGTTCCGGAGATATTTGAGGTGAAAAGATTACCTGAATCTCCACACCGTCGCGCGTTATCGCATTACAGAAAAGGTGATGTATGAATAACGTGGCTGCATGAAGATCACTAAAGAAATAGCACATCGTAAGTATAGTGCTGCGGAAACAGCCGTACCGAGATGGAAATAAATAAGCAACAGGCAATGTTAGAAGGTAGGGCAAAGTAAGGTGTACCTTCCTGGTCGCGCTTTCCCCTGGCGGGCCAGAACTCCATCTCGCGGCGGCCCCTCGCCGCCCAGAAGGGCCCCTCGGCGGAGGCGGAGGAGGCGGACATCTCGCGGCGGCGGCGGCCGCGCGCCACCCAGAAGGCGTCGCCCACACCCGCGGGCACCGCCGCCGCCACCGCCTGCCGCGCCGGCCCCAGCGTCTCGCGCCGGTCCAGCAGCACCTGCAACCGCCGCCGCCCTCATACTGCAAGTATTGTACACTAAGACGAGGCTAACACCCAATTATCTCCCTGCCACATTAGAACTACACTACTGGCCATTAAAATTGCTACACCAAGAAGGAATTCAGTTGATAAACGGGTATTCATTGGACAAGTATATTATACTGGAACTGACATGTGATTACATTTTCACGCAGTTTGGGTGCATAGATCCTGAGAAATCGGTACCCAGAACAACCACCTCTGGCCGTAATAACTGCCTTGATACGCCTGGGCATTGAGTCACAGCTTGGATGGCGTGTACAGGTACAGCTGCCCATGCAGCTTCAACACGATACCACCGTTCATCAAGAGTAGTGACTGGCGTATTCTGACGTTTTCAATTGGTGAGAGATTTGGAGAATGTGCGGCCAGGGCAGCAGTCGAACATTTTCTGTATCCAGAAAAGCCCGTACAGGACCTGCAACACGCGGTCGTGCATTATCCTGCTGAAATGTAGGGTTTTGCAGGGATAGAATGAACGGTAGAGTCACGGGTCGTAACACATCTGAAGTGTAACGTCCGCTATTCAAAGTGCCGTCAATGCGAACGAGAGGTGACAGGGACGTGTAACCAATGGTACCCCATACCATCACGCCGGGTGATGAATACACGCTTCCAATGTGCGCTCACCGCGATGTTGCCACACACGGATGCGACCATCATGATGCTGTAAACAGAACCTGGATTCATCCGAAAAAATGACGTTTCGCCATTCGTGCACTCAGGTTCGTCGTTGAGTACACCATCGCAGGCGCTCCTGTCTGTGATGCAGTGTCAAGAGTAACCTTGGCCAAGGTCTCCGAGCTGATAGTCCATGCTGCTGCAAACGTCTTCGAACTGTTCGTGCAGATGGTTGTTGTCTTGCAAACGTCCCCATCTGTTGACTCAGGGATCGAGACGTGGCTGCACGATCCGTTACAGCTATGCGGATAAGATGCCTGTCATCTCGACTGCTAGTGATACGAGGCCATTGGGATCCAGCACGACGTTCCGTATTACCCTCCTGAACCCACCGATTCCATATTCTGCTAACAGTCATTGGATCTCGACCAACGCGAGCAGCAATGTCGCGATACGACAAAACCGCAATCGCGATAGGCTACAATCCGACCTTTATCAAAGTTGGAAACGTGATGGTACGCATTTCTCCTCCTTTCATGAGGCACCACAACAACGTTGCACCGGGTAACGCCGGTCAACTGCTGTCTGTGTATGAGAAATCGGTTGGAAACTTTCCTCATGTCAGCACTTCGTAGGTGTCGCCACCGGCGCCAACGTTGTGTGAATGCTTTGAAAAGCTAAGCATTTGCATATCACAGCATGTTCTTCCTGTCGGTTAAATTTCGCGTCTTTAGCACGCCATCTTCGTTGTGTAGCAATTTTAATGGCCAGTAGTGTATATGCCAGATCGGGACTCCAACTCTGAAACATGCTCTGGGCTGGCAGTGCTATCCAGGCCTGCACACGATCCGTCCTTACAGCCACTCACTAATGGCGAACCCATTCCCCTACAATATACATGGTGTTCGGAAATTCCTCTCCTAGTCTTATGTGATTTCTAGAGGGTGTCATTACGTAACATTCTGAGTAGGAACCCTTGTCAGGAAACGTATCGTTTCCGTTCCACGATAGTTTAATTTCTGATGTGTAACGCGTCCCCGTCTGCTGAGGGAAAGAGAAGAATCCCATAATTGCTTTCCCTGGTATGCAATAGGGTAGACAGGATGGCGTGTACTACATCAGACGGACATCGAATGTCACTTAACGTCTGCCTTTCTTGCGAGACCTATTCAATGCCTGTGCGTCTCCTTTACAGTAAGCGTGGTGCGGTACACGTTTTCGAAATACGCAGATGTGTTCCTTGTGTATGGCGAAGCTCGACGTGACAGAAGAGCTCCTAATCTGCTGTATCAGAAAGTTTTTCCCCAATGTAGCACGCAGTTGCACAAACGTCTTGCCCAGTTTACGCAGCGGCGGGTCGCCACATTTAACTCCTGTGTAGTAGTGTGGTCGTATGCAAAATATAATCTACGACAGAGGAAGACCTACCGGCACGAGTTCTGCCCGCTGCTTTAGAAATTGAAGGGAGACTAGGTTGGATGCTTCGTAGGCATAATGTCTGTAGCGAAGCTGGTGGTCGCCACGTCGAGCTGCTGTTCTAACGCATCATTACTGTCCTGTACGTATGGTATGCTGGGTTATTTTTTGTTATGAAATAATGAAATGAAATGTCGTGCCGGCCGATGTGGCCGAGCGATTCTAGGCGCTTCAGTCTGGAACTGCGCGACCGCTACGGTCGCAGGTTCGAGTCCTGCCTCGGGCATGGATGTGTGTGGTGTCCTTAGGTTAGTTAGGTTTAAGTAGTTCTAAGTTCTAGGGGACTGGTGACCTCAGAAGATAAGTCCCATAGTGCTCAGAGCCATTTGAACCATTTTGAAATGTCGTGTGGCTAGGGCCTCCCTTCGGGTAGACCGTTCGCCTGGTACAAGTCTTTTGAGTTGACGCCACGTCGGCGACTTGCGTGTCGATGGCGATGAGATGATGATGATTATGATGATGATGATAACACAGCGACCAGTCCCTGACCGGAGAAAAATCTCCGACCCAGCCAGGAATCGAACCCGGGCCCCTTGGCATGACATTCCGTCGCGCTGACCACTCAGCTACCGCGGCGGGCATGGAATAATGTAAACATGTAATGTTTAAGGGTTGATACTTATAAATGTGTTAAGTGATAAATGGATATTCTCCTACGTTTCCTTTCGAATTGTTACCTGACTATTGTACTGCATCAAGCCTAATTCAATTCCTCAAGCAGAAGTGCATGAGTGAAACATCTGAATTGAAACCGTCGCAGAACGGAAACGGCACTTTTCCGGACGTGGGTCCTTATCCAGGATATTATGTACTCACTCCCCCCTACAAGTCCTAGAAGTTTGTAACGGCAATTTTCGAAAACGTTTTATATTGTTCGAGGAATGCTAATACCGCAAGTTATGCAGGAGAGATTATATGTCGTTTGGAAAGTAGAAGAGAGGTGGCAGCAGAATTGCAGCTGTAAGGACGGCTCTTGAGTCGTGCAACGATACCCCAGTCGGCAAGAGCACTGCGGTCCTGCGCAGAGTTTTAATCCCCTATGAAGTTTCCAAACATCACCAATTCCAGTGGAGAGTTAAAGATACACTCTGGAAAATATTTGATATTTGCATCAGGCACTTCGTAGTGCCGAGCGTTATTGATGTGCACGGTGCCTCGTACCTCATTTCGGAGCGAGGTGCTGCGGTGCTGGGAAGTTAGACTCGCATTCGAGAGAACGACGGGTCAATCCCTGTCGAGTGATCCAGACATACTTTGCCGCCAAAAAATTAATAAACTTAAAAAGACTACGTCGATTTCGATCCGATGACAGTATATGCCATCTGGGGGATAGTACATGCCCTGATAATGGTTTCAACGTCGTCCGCCAAAAGATAGCGTAGTGGAATAGGTACCAGAGCGTCATTTGCGTGTACCCTTTAATAGGGATTGCTTACAGCCAGAAGGCTCAGCGTGGTCAAACGTGTGAAGCAAGCAGGCAACCAAGCCATGGAGACGCTCGTGCTTCCTACAGCCAACTAAGCTAACTTGAAAGTCCTTTCGGTGAATAGCCACACAAGATGGATGTGCTACGTCAGTTACGCAACGATGCGGTTTCAGTGACCACGTAAAAATTCTCACACCCTTAGATGTGGTTCTTGACGTCCACGTAGCGCAAACGCTCGCCAGGATCGTCGTACTGCAAGGGAAAAAGTGGCAGATCGTAGAGCTATCACAGCACAGGTAAGAGGGCTTGTGAGCCCAGACGTCTCAACACGAACTGTTGCGAACCGGTTATCAGCAGTGGGACTTGTGGGCCGCACACCTCTAGCCGCTCTTCCACTCACGCCACAGCATCGATGTGCAAGGCTTGACGAGTACTGTCAGAGGATCGCTTGGAAGATGGGATGGCGCGTCGTGGTCTTCAGCGATGAAAGCAGATTCTGCCTGCACGCAAGTGATGGTCGTTTGGGATTACGACGTAGACCTGGTGAGCACTGTCTCGTCGGGTCGCCCACGGCAAACTGTTCCCTGCACCCATCCCTGTGTCTTATAGTCTGGTGTGCGATAAGCTACAACTCTTGTTAACCTTTTGTGTTTCTGGAGGGGGACACTAACCAGCGCTCCGTATGTGCAGAATGCTGTAAGACCCGTTCTTTTGCCGTTCTTACAACAGGATAATCCACGGTCACTCACTAACAGTGAAACTCAGCGTGCTCTGCAAGACGTGAACAACTTTCCCGGCCATCACGATCTCCAGACTTGTCTCCGATCGAGGAACGGGAAGTGCCTCGTGTGACTCGTCAGCCATCAACCCTTACAGAACTACGTGAACATGTTGGTCGTGTGTGGCATAACGTTTCCCAGGGCAGTCAGTATTCGCCATCTGTACTATAGACTTGATGCCAGAATTAGCGCCTGCATTACCGCCTGTAGAGGCTACGCCACGTACTAATATGGGCATTTCAACATGTGTCGACTCTTGATACCTCAGAAGCGCTTGTGCTTGTAATTTGTAAATGTAATCATTTCATGTACTCCATATGCACTGTTGCAACAATAAATCTTGAGTTAATTGGAAATCTCTAAAAGGCATTGGAAATCTCTAAAAGGCAGTACTAATTTTTTCCGTCAATGAACATTCTAAATCGCTTTTAAGGCAAATTCTCCGGTGATTGTTTTTGAAAAGGACACGGCCAATTGCCTTGCCTCACCCTTCCCAATCCAACCTTCTGCTGATATTGTATTTACCTCGCCGTTGATCGGACATTACACCCTAATCTCCTTTTTTGTACGGTATTTCTGCTTTAGCGCTCAGAAATGGCAGAGCTCCCCTTAGTGCAGCAGGCGTAGGTGGTGCTAAACAGGCAGTGTCAAATCGGGCACGCAACACGGCTGGTGCTCCATACCATAGGAAGATCGAGGGGTTAGTCGCCAGTGTGCAAGCGCTGCCGATTTCCCGGCAGGTCATGAATTTTTATTTAATCAGGAGCATTTGACACTCCTTCAGATACTGCCCATAAACTTGTTGTTCTATGTTCACGGTGCGATAGTCAAGAGACGAGCCTTATGACTATTACAGTGAAGTCATAAGTGCCTCAGACACTAGATTATTCTGAATTATTAAGAACACTGATCTGCATAATTGTCAGCCTTTTTAACTTACTCGTGTATGATTGCTGAATGACGTCATACATCAGTTTATTTTTATTTAGTATGTATTTTCATTTTATTGCAGTTTATTATGACTGAATGCGTCCGTACTGCAAAAATTATATTAATGCCATGTTTATAACTACTTACTTGATGTAGATGTGTCTTGCGTACTGTCCTATTAGCTAAGAATTTTCCAAGTTCAGCGATTGAAGGGATAGGCGCTAGCTGTCACTGGGTAGGTCTCTGTATGCTGTGTCCAAAGATACTAAGTTAGGGGTATGGCGAGACTTCACGTTTGTTGAGTGTCGCTTCTGTTTACCTTTGATCACTGAGGTATACACATGAAACTGGGCCAAAAGTGTTTAGACTCTCTGAAAAGCAAATCCTATAAGTTTCTTTGGTGTTTCGTAGCTTTTGATCACGCATAAATTCGTAACAATGTGCCAGAGACTGAGCGGTTGAAACGTGGGAGAAGAAATTGTGCATCTACCTGCGGATAAAATTATGGATACGATGAAGCTGAAAAATTCCCATCTCAACAGAAGAACCATCACGGGGGATGAAACGTTCGTATCCCGCAGACAGAAAAAAAAAAGTTTTCTCCCATAATAACGCGTCCTTCCACACACCGGGCGTATTTGCTGTAAACTTGCGCGACCTTCGCTTCGAAATGCTTCCACATTATCTTCATCCGCCTAGTTGGGCTCCCAGTTTTTTCCGAGAAATCTGAAGAAAGACCTGAATCGACGAATATTCACATATATTGAGTATATTTTTTTTAGGGGCCAAGTTTTATTTTACTAAGAATATTAAAAACATAGAAATGCGTTTGAATAACAATATTTTTGAGAAGGTGACTATGGTGAAAAAATAAAGAGCATATTAAATGTTGTGGTTCTTTTTTAATACTAAGAGGCCACACGAGCTGTAACTGATAGTTTCCCATGATGCTTAATAAACCAACAAGCAGAAGTGTGTAGTGCTGTATCAGACGTAGTCTTACTGGTTGCCGTGCTTTTGCCCTGTAGTTATGCCTGCACTTTACAAGTCGCCTTACAGTATGTGACTGAGATTACTTCATGTACGACTGTCACTGCCCCCCCCCCCCCCTCTCTTCCCTTTTTCCAGTTCCAGTCGCGAATATAGCGTTTGAAGAACCGCTGTTGGTAAGGGTCCATATGAGCCCCGAATATCTCTAATTTTACCGTTGTGGCGTTTTCGCGAGGTATATCTTGGAGGGAGTGATACAGGGTTTTCAAACAAATTCATCCAATTTCACGAGAGTACATATCTCGCACATGACTGAAGATAGAAACTTGGTGTACTCGCTCGCTCGTCGTCGCTCTTGATAACAACATAGCGAGAAAAGGCGTTCTGCGTTCTCCATTTCAAGAGATGCAGTTCCGTTACAACTGTGCAACCTCATTTTCGTCAAGAGTATGGGACTGCACTTCTTATACCTCAAAAGTATTCGAAGACGGGACAAGCAGCTTCAAAACTGTGGTGGTTTATGGAAGGGGTTAAGCACATATCGCACCCATCCGTTCGTTAAAGACGTAGAGCAAATTCGACAAAGCTTTGCGCATTTACTCGTCGTACCAGCCAAGGATTAGCCAATCCTCGAACGCCGGTCGTTCGTATTTTACGGCGACTTATATGTTTCAGACAACGCAGGATTCAACTGCTGCAAGCGCGTCATAACTGTTGGCGAAAGATAAATGAAAACTTTGATTGTAAACTTAAATGTAAACAGTACCCACAAGGTTGTACATGCTTGTATGTAAAAGATATAAACTTTTAAATCGTTCGGTTCTCTTAACAGTAAAAGCTTTGTAGTTCTGTGCGGAAGTTAAATTTTCTATCTACATTCGTGAGCAAATACTGTATGGTGAAGCCGGCCGGAGTGGCCGAGCGGTTCTAGGCGCTACAGTCTGTAGCCGCGCGACCGCTACGGTCGCAGGTTCGAATCGTGCCTCGGGCATGGATGTGTGTGTTGTCCTTAGGCTAGTTAGGTTTAAGTAGTACTAATTTCTAGGGGACTGATGACCTCAGCAGTTAAGTCCCATAGTGCTCAGAGCCATTTGAACCATTTTTTTGTATGGTGAAATCGAATGGAAACAACCGGTATATTGGATGATATAAGAATGCATAGTCTCGCGGTGATAGCACTGAATAAAAAGTTCTAGGGTTTCCAGCCGCGTCAAGTGATTAAAATTACTCAACCTTCCTGCCAAGCACTCCTTGGCAAGTGTCGAGTGGTATACTACCAGTGGGCGTGCTGGTACACCCCTTATATTCATGGCTATTAAGTTCGTCAAATAAATTATTTCAAGGTAAGAAGCACAATAGGGTCTCCGACGAGGAGCAGGAAAAGAAATTTGCTTTCTCGACATTCTGTGTCAGGCAAGGTAAACCGTTTGCTGAAAAGACACAAGATGAAATCAATCTTCAGACCTCTGACAAAAATCCGTCAATTATTGAGACTAGTTAAAGAGGCAGCAGGTCTCGGAACACGTGGGACCTACGGGATATATTGCGAGTGTGGCCAGTCTTACGGCGAACAAACAGTTGTGGAACAGTGCAAGAAGGAACATGAGGTTTTATCGCCTACGCTACCACGAGAAATCTGCGTTAGCTGAACATGCGTTAGGAAAACTGGATAAAATTTGACGAAACATCCGTCGTGACTCGCTCTAACCGCTTCTGGGATTGTGTGATTAAAGAAGCCATTGAAATAAAAATCACTGATAACATCTTAAATAGAGTCGGTGAAATGCAACTCGACACGGCGTGGGATCCAACGATCGCGCGGTTGAAGCGGACACATCGAACGCAGTCAGCGTATGCCCGTATATGGTGATGCCGCGGGCGCCACAGAATTCACAGCCGGCAGCTAGTGTATATAAGGGCGTACCAGTTGAAAAATGGTCAAATGTGTGTGAAATCTTTTGGGACTTAACTGCTAAGGTCATCAGTCCCTAAGCTTACACACTACTTAACATAAATTATCCTAAGGACAAACACGCACACCCGTGCCCGAGGGAGGACTCGAACCTCCGCCGGGACCAGCCGCACAGTCCGTGACTGCAGCGCCTGAGACCGCCTGGCTCATCCCGCGCGGCGGCGTACCAGTAGCCTGCTGGCAGTCGTACCACTTAACATTGGCTAAGGAGTGCTTCACCGAATGTTCGTGTAATTTTAATCACATGACGCGGCTAAGAACCCGAGAACTTTTTATTCGGTTTACTGATTGACTCGTCTAGGAACGTACGGCCTTGGAATGTAAACAGAAAAGCAGAGTGAGTAGCAGAGTATGTGGTGAGTTAAAGGGGTGAAGTGCAGTTAGGCGCGGAGAGGGGTGCGGCGGCAGGCGAGGCAGAGCTGCGGCTCACCCAGGCGGGCTCCTCCACGTAGAGCGGCTCCTCGCGCCGGCTGCGGCCGTCGTCTGTGAGCCCCACCTCGGGCACCCCCGCCCGCTTCACCCGCCCGCGGGCGCTGTCCTCGGCCAGCGTCGCGTTCTCGCTGTCCGGTCCCTGCGCAGGACACGCGGCCCGTCACCTGCGTCTTCCGTGCATCACTTGTGTGAAACGAGTCAGTTTTACAATGTTACAGCACGTTCGCTCAACGAAAAATACGCCCACGTGTAGACCGATTCACATTTTTCTCTTAAACTATAGTATTTCTTTCTCACTTGCCGTGAATTCAGGTTCAAACAGAAGGGCGTTGTCGATCATATAGACTTCAGTTTGTGTTTGAATTGATTTATGCATTGGAAATGGAAATGAGCATTTGGCGTCATTGGCCGGGAGGCTCCTTGCGGGGCAGGTCCGGCCGCCTTGGAGTTACTTACATTCGATGCCACACTGGGCGACCTGCGCTCCGGATGGGGATGATGTGATGATGAAGACAGCACAACACCCAGTCCCTGAGCGGAGAAAATCTCCAACCCAGCCGGGAATCGAACCCGGGCCCTTAGGACGGCAATCCGTCACGCTGACCACATAGCTATTGGGGCAGACATTTATGCATTAAATCCTTTACATCAATGTGCCAATGGTCAAAAGATTTTTTACGGGTGAATACCTCGCTCCTTTCGTGCGACACTAAGGCCAAGTGATGGATAGTGTAAATGTTTCTCCTTATAATATTATGTTTACAGATGTTACTGTTGTGAGACTATAATTATTGTCTACAAGCTTAATAAGGGAGTGACTTGGAATTTTGTTGTGCTGTAAGACAGAGGGATGCAAATTATTATTTGTGGATATTTCAAAGCAGATTTACTGATAGTCTTGAGAGTAAGAATGGCCTTGAATTATTACTCCAATAATACACATAACCAGCACATTTCTAGGCAATATTTTCACAGGCCAAGATAAATTTCATAAAATAAACCATTACTCTTTTACCTTCTGGTCATGATGCACAGCTACTTACAGTTTATAACATAGCTCCATGCAGTAACGCCAAACAATCCTCAGTATGTGGTGTTCATTTAAAAATTTAGCAACTGCAAAGTTTAGGGAAATCTGGAAGCAATTATATTGGAATAAGGTGTACTGGGAAGCTGATGTTAATTTAAAATATAACGTACTTCATGATACATAATTGAAAACATTTCCCTAATAAAACAGTCAGCTATAATTGTAAGGAACCGTGTAAAGAATCATGCTTTACTAAAGGGATAAAATATCTTGTAAACGGAAAAGGGAAATGCCTCTAAGAAAGAATAATGACCCAGAAAGAGTCAAATATTATGAAAACTACTGCGCCATAGTAAAAAAAAGTTGTTGAAAAGTTCAGAAATGTGTTTATTATGTCTGAAATTAGCACCTCTGACTATAAAATTAAAATAATAAGGAATATTGCTTTAACGGAAACAAGGAACAGAAAAACTGTACTACAGTCAAAGTGACAGAAAAGTTTATTTAGAAAAAAAGTCATAATTTGAAAATATTTCTGATAATCATCTTTAAAAGTTGTGGAGAAAATAGGACCCAAATGTTCGCTAGAAAAGGCAAGGCTATATATATGAAACAGAAAATTCCTATGCAATATAATAAAATTAAAATTCTACCCACCTCTGCTTCTGAAATTGGGAAAATATCATTTTGTAAAAATAGGATAGCTCTGTTGCCAACAACTATCGCCCAGTCTCACTGCTCCCAGCTTTATCCAAAAATCTTGAAAAAGTAATGCATTCAAGAACAGTTTCACGTGTTTTTAAAAAATAAAGTTCTAACGAAATGTCATTTTGGCTTTCACAAAGGTTTTTTAGTAAAAGAAACGCTATATATGCTTTCACTGCTCAAATATTAAATGCTCTAATAACCGGACATCACCCACTGGAACTTTTGTGTTCTCCCAACGGCTTTTTATTGTGTAAATCATGGATTTCTCCTATATAAGCTTAAGTATTGTGATACGAATGGGACATTGCACAAATGATATAATTCTTATTTAACTGAAACAGTGCAGAAGGTTGAATAAACAGTTCACTTAATGTGGAAAAACAGCAGAGTCCTCAAACTAGGGAAGGCATCAAGAATTGAAGTGTCAGTGTTCAGTCCGGGGGCCCCTGTTGTTCGTCATGACTTGCCACACGCTATTCACCAAGATGCAAAGCTAGTCCTCTTTAATAATGATACAAATATAGTAATCACACCCAACTAACAAGAATTGGTTGAGTAAACTGTAAATAATGCCTTTTGGAAATGTATTAAATGGTTGTCTGCAAACACAGGATATACTGTTCCGTATAATAAATAGCACGACACCGTCAGTAAATACAGACTTTCAACGGCAGTCTGTAGCAAAGGCAGAATATTCAAAATTTTTGGTGTGTGCACTGATGAGAGATCGAACTAGAAGAAACACATCATCTACTGAAACGTTTTTCGGATACTTAAACTATTAGGGTTCCTGTAAATTTGGTCGATAAAAGTATCCGTAAACTAGGTTTCTGCGCCTGTTTCCATTCTCTACTTTCGAATGGAATCATATTTAGGGTAATTCATCATAAAGGAAAAATGTATTCATTACACAAAAGCGTACAATCATAACAATAGCAGGAGACCACCTAAAATCAGACAAGGAACTAGACTAGGGATATTCACAATAGCTTCACTAAATCACTTGTAAAACTTGTTATTAATAACCCATCCCATTTCAAAAGCAAAAGCAGTGTGCGTAGCTACAACACTACGTGAAAGGCTATTTCACTATTTTGGTTTATATCTTGGCCCAGAAAGGGGTGAAATATGCTGCCATAAAAGTGTTTGGGCACTAACCAAATAGCATCAAATGTCTGACAGGCAGCCAACCAACATATTTTAAAAACAAATGAAAAAATTTCTGAATGACAACTCCTCCTCAACAGATGAATTTTTAGATATAAATTAGTAATATTACAATTATTAAAAGATCTATTTTTATTTTATTTGTCATGAAAGAAACCTGTCGTTAAACTAACACGTTCCACATCATTATGAAGGGTCGTATTCATTATCTATGAAAAAGTGTTAATCTAATCTAATGGAGTATGGGTCTGAATTCAATATACTGGGCTGTTTAAAGAACTATTATAAGTTCTATAGTGGACACAACACATTATACATATTACATTCTTCTTTGTAACAAACACTTTCTTCCTGAATGACTCATTATCCCAAAATATGACACCACAATACATTAATGAATGATATGAGAAGCTAATTTTTTCTACGTCGTCATTCCTAGAATTTTTTGTTATTCGTGACATCACAGTTTTAGCGCATAGACGTGTTAGATGATATGCAACACGTGACTCCCAGTTAAAGTTCACATCAATATAAACACCTAAGAATTTAGAATATTCTGTTTCATATATTGGTTTTCGTAATCCATTACTTCTAACGGTGTGGTAAGACCTTGTGCAATGCTGAATTGCGCGTAGTGTGTTTAATCTAATTTCAGTGATAGGCCATTTACAGAGAACCCATAATTAATTTTCTAGAAAGTATTGCTTACATTGTCAAGTGTTCAGCTTTCCCATTTAGGCGTGATCTTAATACCTGCATCGAATGCAGAAATAACTAATTTTGGTTTTCGGATAAGTGATAGCAGATAAGAGAAAGAAGAGCTGACCCAACTTCTATTCTTGAGGTACACTTGCAGTGATTAAGCCCCAGTCTGTAGACACTGTTTCGTTATATACATTCGCTCTGTTTCTTAATCAGTCGCTCTGCACGCAACGGACTATGGAATGTGTAATTTCTGAATGCCACAACACACACAACCACATGACTGCAAGTGACGCACGTTCTGCTTCCAACTAAACTCTATATCTACCGCGCTGGAAGTGTGTAACAAACATAAAGACGCTGAAACTTTCTAACTTATTTCTACTGTCTATCGGACTGGGTCTCGAACCCGAAACATACATACTCGTGGGCACTGTTATTACCTGCTAAGCTACCCAGGTCTAAAGCACGAGTTCCTAGGGCTCTTCGGGAACGGGAGTGCGTGATACTTTTGTCAGGGGACTCTGCAGTTGCAAGCATTCATAATAATAAGAGGACTATTCGGAAAATCTCCTCTGCAATGGTTACAGCAAGTTCTTCAGAAAAATATTAACACTGCCCTTTTATTACTTATGCAATTACTTTTCAGGTTTAAGTATTTATCAAAACTCTTAACTAGTTGCAGAATACCCTCTCATAAAATGCTGTCAATTGGTACCCAACGAGCGTACAACTTTTGGGTACACTAACTTCTTGGTTCTGATCTCATGAAAAAATACTCCAAACTGTGTGGAAAGAAGTTCTGAGGTTTAGATATCTTGAAACGCCGATTATCACAATTTTTTTCATTATTATGGAGCGATTCATTGCTGACTACGAACAAACGACTACTTCTGTTACCATCGTTAAATTTCGTCCTTCGCGTCTTTCACATTTGGCGGAACAAGGGAACCAGCCCGATACTCACCCGTTGGGATGCGAGAACCCGCCTAAAAGCCAGATCAGGTTGTCTGATCCACCGACTTCTCGTCGTTAAGACGGGGCGGATTTAATCCGGTGCTGGCATACTTCCCCCTTCCGGATGTGGTCACGTTAACACATGCGGCTACCCGGGGGGTTCCCCAATACTTCCCACGGAATTACGTTCCGGATAGCCCTCGTATATCGCTCTTAAACTGGGTTTAAACTCAAAAGCTTTCGTGAATGTATTCAAATATTAGATTTCTGGTCACGCCGGATAAAATTTGTATAACTGGTAATAACTGATGGAGGAAACGCTTCTCGAATGCCTTTGTAATGCCTTTGTAATTCTTTCAAATGTTTTGTTTGTATCTCCAGTTCCGTTAACAGGGCTCAGGAAATGAAAGTCGTGATGTGAAACGTTGGGCTTGTCGAGGGCGAAGAGCGGCTGTTTAATTGGTACTTGTAACTAGGTTGGAGCTTGGGACAGTAAATTACAATATTTGTAGTGGAAGACAAAACTGATGACATGCCAAAGGTTTAAAGCTATGGGAACGTGTCTCAATCGGCAACTCTTACTCATCTTCCAGTCTCCGGTAACAATTCCATCTTGACGCTATTTGCACGATTCACAACGTTTCCGTGAATTATTTCCAGCCCTGACTCATATAGGATGTAATTGAGCACCTTTTTTTGTCGGCGTGAGTAAAGTGTGAGAATCGACTTTTTGATAGTTACTTACAGACGAAGCTATAAAATAAATCTCAGGTTACAAAACACTAACAATCTTTATGATTCTTTATTTTATCATTATCGTACGTGAGGTGAGAGAACTTTAAAAACTGTGATACCACTTGTCACTTCCTACTTATACGAAAAACTGTGTACTAAGCACAATTACGCTAAAACTAAATACAGGAATAGACTCAAATATTCAGCAATACCACGTTGGACAAGTTGAAGGAACCAAATAATTGTCTTAGAATTTGTGTCGAAGCTATGTTCTTAAAGCTGTAACTCTGTTCTTTATGTAATACTGTTTATAAAATATCATTTACTGAGTCCTCATTTTTTATTTTTTCGTAAAATCTAGACCAGTCTGAAAGATGGCCTTTTTCCCCGTCTCATCCTCACGTACACTTGCCTATCTGAAATACTTGACAATATCATGAAAAATTTAATGTTGTATTTGACCTTAGATGAGGTAATTAACAGTCTTAAGAGGTGTACTTTTAGGGGGTCAACGACTGCAAAATTTTGTTATTACGTCCGCCGTTAAAAGAAAAAACACGATAAACAGTGCTCGTGCACTCTAAAATTCAAGCTGTTTCATGATAATCAGAGAGAATTAATTTATGGAACATATCTGGAAACGGCGGAAGAATACTGAAGAATTAGAGGCATAAAGTGAGAAGAAAATGTATTCTCCCGTAAGGAGAACGTTCGACACTATAGACTGATTTAAATTCGTTGGCAACGATAGTGAGCGGGCTTGTTTTCCGAAGCTTTATATATATATATATATATATATATATATATATCCATAAAAAAATTGCAACCTTTGTATCCGACCCCGATTCAAATTAGGACTTTTGACTTGCTTCGAGGTACTACAGAGATTTAAGCCATATGTGAATTTCAGAGCTTTTGAGTGTTGATTTTAGGAGATACTTTAAAGCGGCCGTGGAGCATGGAGCGCCGTGGCGGCTGTCGTGTCGCGATAACGCCGCAAGTTCGGACCTTAGGCTCGACGCACACGAGCGATTTATTATCGCGAGCTCGCTGCGTCATTTCCTCGCGCGTTTTAGCTGTACGCGTGGAACAATGGAGCCACGCACACTACGGTGGTGATGCTGCGAACTCGCAGCGAGAGAATTGCGCTGCCAACCACTGGTGCTTCGCAGAGATCTCGCAGTGTTTGCTGCCCCAGCAGTAGCTGTCGTCAGACTGCCGTGGATGAAGCCGTATCGGATGTGGAACTGTTCACTGATGAGGTGAAGAAATACCCTGAAATAGGATACATCTTGCAAGGAGCACCACGGTCAGATTAAGAAGAACCGCATGGTTTCAAGTATTTGATAAGTTTTGTCTCGCCGGCCAGAGTGCCCAAGCGGTTCTAGGCGCTACAGTCTGGAACCGCGCGACCGCTACGGTCGCAGGTTCGAGTCCTGCCTCGGGCATGGATGTGTGTGGTGTCCTTAGGTTAGTTAGGTTTAAGTAGTTCTAAGTTCTAGGGGACAGTTTACCTGAGAAGTGAAGTCTCATAGTGCTCAGAGCCATTTAGTTTTGTCTCGGTGTTATTGTGAAATAAGATCAGGAGAGAGACGATGCAGGGAAGAGTCATTGTCAAGCTAGTTCGTGTTTATGTTCTAGTGCTGTTTTTGCATCAATGTGGCCATTCAAAACTTCAAAAACCCTTAACCGGCCAACGCTTTGCTCCCTGTGGACGGGCCTTTCATCTGAACGTACAGATCTTGTGTCAGTAATAAAAGATTAACATCTGTTAGTACTAGCGAACCGGACAATGCTTCGCAATTGTTAAACATGTGTGGGAATTGAATATACATCCTAATCTTCTTCTCGATCGTCGTTCTGCCCATCACGTCCTCCATCCCCCTTTTCTGTCCATTTCCTCCCTCCCTCTCTGTCCACCTTCCCTCTCTTTCTCTATGATTTTGAATCTTGTTTAATAGCCATTTGAACCATTTTTTTTTTAAACTGACTGCGAGAAAGAACAAACTGCACATTTTAGAAGCAGAGCACAGAACAATATTTTCCTTCTCTCAGTCGGCTTTAACAGAAAATGTGTACTCCCTTGTTTGAGGAAATATGCAGCCTATGTCCGTCCGAATGTTGATTAGGGTGTCACATAAAATTTGAAGTAAATCAGCCAAGAATTGTGTGAGATTTTTACCCATTATAGCATTATACATGTCCGACAGACTGTCCATTAGACTATCGTGTGAAAATCTGGAGTTAAGAACGTCTCAAGATTTTTGGTGATAATGTTTCTCCTTTATATATTACATACATGTTTATATATTATACTAGCTTAGCGCTCGCGTTGACTGTATTATCCACATAGATTTTTTGTTTTCCTTTAATCCAGTTTTTCAAAAATGGTTCAAATGGCTTTGAGCACTATGGGACTTAACTTCTGAGGTCATCAGTCCACTAGAACTTAGAACTGCTTAAACCTAACTAACCTAAGGACATCACACACATCCATGCCCGAGGCAGGATTCGAACAAGCGACCGTAGCGGTCGCGCGGTTCCAGTCTGTAGCCCCTAGAACCGCTCGACCACCCCGGCCGGCAATCCAGTTTCTATGTTGTTTGCAAACTACAAAATTTTCTAAACGTTGCACTCAAATTGAGGATGTACAAGCATGATCTTTCCGTAATTACTTCTGGCCAGAAGGAATTTTGGCAGCTAGAGTCGGAGGTCGTTCTTAATCCTGCCTTTTGAATCCTTGTGGTGATACTTACACAGAAACTTTCATCCTTTAACACACATTTATTTAGAAGACAAATACCAATTTTCGTAGATGTAACATTAAAAATGCTGTAGTAGTTTTTTTATAATGATTTGTTTTCAACAAAAATGACACCAACTGTTTCACCCGCATATGAGTTAAATTTCCAATAATCCTGAAACATGTATTCTTTATTTCTGACCGAGAAACCAAATACAGACTTTGGTAACTCTAGCTTCAGAACTGTATTAATAGCGATATATTTTCAAATAAACCTTTCATCCCCCATTTCACCTCTGCAAATTTAAAGTGTCTACCCTTAGCGGTCTGAGCTGGGCGACGATAAGTCAGTGAGCAGTCAGTCAGTCGGACATTGCCTCTTATACAGGGTGGTCCATTGATCGTGCCCGGGCCAAATATCTCACGAAATAAGCGTCAAACGAAAAAACTACAAAGAACGAAACTCGTCTAGCTTGAAGGCAGAAACAAGATGGCGCTATGGTTCGCCCTCTAGATGGCGCTGCCATAGGTCAAACGGATATCAACTGCGTTTTTTTAAATAAGAACCCCCATTTTTATTACATATTCGTGTAGTGCATAAAGAAATATGAATGTTTTAGTTGGACCACTTTTTTCTTTTTGTGATAGATAGCGCTGTAACAGCCACAAACGTATAAGTACGATGTATCACGTAACATTCCTCCAGTGCGGACGGTATTTGCTTCGTGATACATTACCCATGTTAAAATGGACCATTTACCAATTGCGGAAAATGTCGATATCGTGTTGATGTATGGCTATTGTGATCAAAATGCCCAACGGGCGTGTGCTATGTATGCTGCTCGGTATTCTGGACGACATCATCCAAGTGTCCGGACCGTTCGTCGGATAGTTACGTTATTTAATGAAACGGAAGTGTTCAGCCACATGTGAAACGTCAAGCACGACCTGCAACAAATGGTGATGCCCAAGCAGGTGTTTTAGCTGCTGTCGCGGCTAATCCGCACATCAGTAGCAGACAAATTGCGCGAGAATCGGGAATCTCAAAAACGTCGGTGTTGAGAATGCTACATCAACATAGATTGCACCCGTACCATATTTCTATGCACCAGGAATTGCATGGCGACGACTTTGAACGCCGTGTACAGTTCTGCCACTGGGCAGAAGAGAAATTACGGGACGATGACAGATTTTTTGCACGCGTTCTATTTAGCGACGAAGCGTCATTAAGAGCGGTAACGTAAACCGGCACGATATGCACTATTGGGCAACGGAAAATCCACGATGGCTGTGACAAGTGGAACATCAGCGACCTTGGCGGGTGAATATATGCCGCGGCATTATGGGAGGAATGATAATTCAAAAAATGGTTCAAATGGCTCTGAGCACTATGGGACTTAACTTCTGAGGTTTTCAGTCCCTAGAACTTAGAACTACTTAAACCTAACTAACCTAAGGATATCACACACATCCATGCCCGAGGCAGGATTCGAACCTGCGACCGTAGCGGTTGCGCGATTCCAGACTGTAGCGCCTAGAACCGCTCGGCCATTCCGGCCGGCGATGGATAATTGGCCCCCATTTTATCGATGACAATGTAAATGGTGCAGTGTATGCTGATTTCCTACATAATGTTCTACCGATGTTAATACAAGATGTTTCACTGCATGACAGAATGGCGATGTACTTCCAACACGTTGGATGTCCGGCATATAGCTCGCGTGCGGTTGAAGCGGTACTGAATAGCATATTTCATGACAGGTGGATCGGTCGTCGAAGCACCATACCATGGCCCGCACGTTCACCGGATCTGACGTCCCCGGATTTCTTTCTGTGGGGAAAGTTGAAGGATATTTGCTATCGTGATCCACCGACAACGCCTGACAACATGCGTCAGCGCACTTTCAATGCATGTGCGAACATTACGGAAGGCAAACTACTCGCTATTGAGAGGAATGTCCTTACACTTATTGCCAAATGCACTGAGGTTGACGGACATAATTTTGAGCATTTACTGCATTAATGTGGTATTTACAGGTAATCACGCTGTGACAGCATGCGTTCTCAGAAATGATAAGTTCACAAAGGTACATGTATCACATTGGAACAACCGAAATAAAATGTTCAAACGTACTTAGTTCTGTATTATAATTTAAAAACCTAACTGTTAGGGACTGTTTGTCTGAAATTGTGAGCCATATGTTTGTGACTATTACAGCACCATCTATCACAAAGCGAAAAAAGTGGTCCAACTAAAACATTCATATTTCTTTAGGTGCTACACGAATATGTAATAAAACATGGGGTTTCCTATTTAAAAAAACGCAGTTGATATCCGTTTGACCTAAGGCAGCGCCATCTAGCGAGCCAACCATAGCGCGCCATCTGGTTTCCCCTTTCAAGCTAGACAACTTTTGTTCTTTGTAGTTTTTTTCGTTTGTCGCTTATTTCGTGAGATATTTGGCCCGGTCACGATCAATGGACCACCCTGTATAGTGGTACAGGCGTGAACGATTTAGCGTAATCACAGCTTTCTTCCGCTTACGTCCAGACTTTGTCTTGCGATTCAGTACTAATGCACGCTTATCGCCGGCATGTCACCGTGCATGTATTGAAAAGATCTGTGCGAGCACCCGTGGCTGTTACTAGTCGTGTGCGCCGAGCGTTGCACGTCAGATGACGATCGCACTCGCAGAGAAGAGACAGTTGCTGCTGCTGCTTACCTGTCGTGCCAGGGCGAGCGTAGCGGCGGCTGCGAGCCAGGCCCAGGCGACGGCGCGCGGCATCTGCAACACGGAGGACGGGGGCTCAGGCGCCTGCCAGGTGTCGCGGCGAGTTGCAGCGCGGGCTTACATAACTAGCAGGCGTCTGCTGAAGTACATCACAGGATAGTAAAAAAATTGTACCAACCAGCACTCTTTCGCCATATAACAGCATTAGTATTCTGGACTACCACTGTCCGTTTTCCTGTTGTCTCATTTGAATTCAGTACCGATAAGAATGTCGCCTTAAAACTTAATGTTTCGTCATAGTTTATTTTTTCTTGTATGATATTGTACGCTTTCTCATATCGACAGAAGAAAGCAGATACAAAGCGCGTACCGTGCAAGTTAATATAACCAACATTAGAAAGTACAGTCATGTCCATCAACTGAGTGTCTTTTTGACTGCGAAATACTATACGACACTGCGCCGAGGAGAAACTAGTTTCCTTCACATGTAAACACGAGCAGTAATATAAGTTTGTCAATCCGTAAAAACGTGCACAGCGATAATCCTTGTTGGTGAGAGCTGCCCGTTTTTCTAGCGCTACAGCCTTGTCAACGCGATAACTTGAACAGGCAATAAGTGTGATACAGGAAATTCCGCTTGGCACTATTTATTTACACATGATTTTAATTAATAGGATGTAAATCGCAAAACTCAAGTGCACATGCGAATTTTATCTCTTTTTCGTCAATGTGAAAAAATTTTTGCCTTGTCGTTTCTTGTTTCAAATTTCTGATATTTTACGACAAAATATGCGATAAACAGTTTCTTTAAACTGTGTGACAAGTACAAAAGGAATAATTAACAGAACTCTAAAAAAAATACTCGCAGAATGAACAAATTGTGTTACAGTGTGATAAAAAAGAGACTGGGAGGTTACATCAAGCCATGTCAGTGTCACCTACTATGATATTTTGAACAGAACTTCTAACTTTTTTTTGCTTCACATACGTGTATTTACACAGGACGTCGTTTGCACAAGTACACAACTGCTTTCAGTGGTTCGATAGCCGACTGTCCGTAAGTTCAAATGGTTCAAATGCCTCTGAGCATTATGGGACTTAACATCTGAGGTCCTCAGTCCCCTAGAAATTAGAACTACTTAAACCTAACTAACCGAACGACATCGCACACATCCATGCCCGAGGCAGGATTCAACCTGCGACCATAGCGGTCGCGCGGTTTCAGACTGAAGTACCTAGAACCGCTCGGCCACAGAGGCCGGATGACCATAAGTAAGGTTTGGTATTCTACGCCTGATTTAAGCTAGACATTTTTTTAGCGAGCTGGACATAGGTGCTGTTGGATGCTGCGCTGATCGTATTCTCGATCTAACCAAATGAAGCGTTCATTTCATTCATACCTGCAACCACCATTCTTACCCATTGTGATCATTCAGCAGAAATAAATTTCGTGTCGAGAAGCAACCTTTCACCTATTTTGATCGTACTGTGTTGGTTTAATCAGCTTATGTTTTATGGTAGAAGTGATGGAGAAGTAGATCAGTACGTACGTTTCTTCATCTGCATTATCGCGTGACATTTTTTGCTTATCCGTTATTCGAAAACTGTGTTTAGGAACTCTATCATTTAATCTGTCTATTTAACTTTAAATATTGTCGACATTCCTTGCGGCTACCAAGGCGTAGTTCGTCCCGTGACCAGTAAAAATATACATGTGTTGTACGCAGAACTATAATTCAGTTTTTTAGTTTCCGAAAAGATATTCCTTTACACCACAGCATACATAAAACAATCGTCAACCGCTCACATTTACTGTGATGCACTGATTAACATGGCCGAGTGGTTCTAGGCGCTTCAGTCTGGAACCGCGCGACCGCTACGGTCGCAGGTTCGAATCCTGCCTCGGGCATGGATGTGTGTGATGTCCTTAGGTTAGATGGGTTTAAGTAGTTCTAAGTTCTAGGGGACTGATGACCTCCGATGTTGAGTCCCATAGTGCTCAGAGCCATTTGAACCATTTTTAAACATATTAACAGTTGGTATATTTTACATGTTGTTTATTAAATATGAGCTGTTTGCATAAAATCACCATTCCTTTTCAGATGGTTGCTATTCATGTCATGTGACAGGACTGAATCGTCATTCGGAAGAACCTATCCGCCCTGATTAGATTTACGTAAGTGAACTCTGGTGAATATATACAAGACTGTATAATCAACACCGCGACTGATTTGTGAGAGTTGACTTGCTTTCATCTCTCTGTGTGGCCTGTCTACAATTACGATGATATTGGAGAGGTATAAAACATTCACAAGAGACTATTTCTGGCTCCTTATTGCGCGCTTGGCAGGAACTATGTGCTACACCGGGAAGTACGTAAAATTTTATTTATGGGTCCATTACTGCAACCTAGAATATTGCTCAAGTGGGGGACCTACAAAATATGACTAACGGAGGATATTGAACGTGTGCAAAAACAGGGCACGAATTGTCGCTGGCGTTTGTTTGATTCATGAGAGCGGCAAGAAAATACTGGCAAATCTGAACTGGTGGACTCCTGAAGAAAGACACCCGTTTTCCCACCGAAGTGTGCTCACGAATAATCAGTAAACAGTATCAAGTAAAGAATTTAGGAATATTCTGCATCCCCATATCATTCACATACGACCTGCTGAGACAAGATTAGACTACACACAATCCGCACAAAGGCATTTGAGCATTCTTCCCGCGCTTCAAACGCGAATGGAACGGGAAGAAACCCGAAAGTGTGGTACAGTGGGAAGCAATCTCTGCCGTGCATTTCACTTGCTTGTAGCGTGCGGATTTAGATGTAAACTGTAGCAACGCAAGGAGGGAAACAAATCTGTCGTACATATGTCTGTCCGTCGTTGTACGCAGTCAGTATATAGGCTGTAACCTATCATTTCAATTCTTTCGTTATTCGTACGGGAATGTATTGTGCGTTCCACAAAAAAAAAGCCTAAGTTTGTAATACTCAAAGATTTTGAACAACTTGATCTATTACTTTAACAACTCCATGTAATTCGTGGACGTGTTTTCGAATACTTCAGACCATTCTCTAACTATTGCAAAACATTGCAGATTTACTAAATTCTGGGTTCAGCAACATTATCCTAATGTATGCTCCCGAATGAATTTCCTGTGATCAAGGCGAACAAGGGAACTGGAGAAATAGACAGACGTAGTGAAGTGATTAAGACACTGGACGCGCATTTGAGAAGCGAGGAATTAAGCTGCCATCCGGGAGGACTTGGACTCGGATTTTCCGTCGTCATCGATTCGATCAAAGCGAGATATGGGATGATTCCTTTGAAAAGGACGTGGTCGAATTCCAGCCCCATCTTTTGCCATTCCGAACTAAATAAGGTTTACAACAGGAAGTACGCCCGAGCCTTCCAGAACATAACGGTATCACTGAATTGCTCCTCTTTACTGTGAACACGTGTATTACGTAATTTTGTAGGAAATTTTACTACCGATATATGTCAACTGTAGGACTTTGACCTTTCTTTTCTTGGCCCACGACTTGCTGCAATACGGGAATTCTCCTTTTGTTTCTAAAAGGAAAGGTACTGTGGGAAGGCGTTCCTCTTTATCTTATTTTCTGTCAGTCAGCCAAATACTTGGGACACAAGCAAATTCGTAAGTGGGAGATCGCACGCGCCTATAGAACAGCGATGTTTGCTTGAAATAATCATTTGCAAGTAATATACGAAAAACTACTTGTAGTGCAATTGATAGTTTCCAAAAAGAAGTACCGTATACAATGAATATATAAAATGAAAACTATAATATTTTTCTTTCTTTGTCTCTACGTGACGTTAAACTCTTTCTTCCTTTGTTCCGTGCACGTTTTCACCGTCGTTGGCGAGGGCGAATGCTCTGCGATTGTCCCTCATTTGACACCAGCTACCTCCTGCTAAAGCTTTGTCAACTGTGCACATTTTCATAGCCCGTCCAGCACCTCATTTTACTAATTACACAATTGTTGGTGAAACGTCAGTTCACTTGTAAACCGGACCCGCATCGCTTTTATTTGTTAAGCGCGCCGCGAAAATGCTTTGCAAATGTTTAAAACAGAGAGAGCAACAAGAAACGCGACTTTTAGCGGAAATTATGTAGAGGGCCAGTTGTCGTCCGTCTCCAGCCCACTTTGAGAGTTCCGTTGTGCTGTTTTACTGCCCGGATGGCCGTCACAGAGCGTGCGGGGTACATCCTGTTGTTAAAATTTTCGCTGGCGTCTGCGCTGTGAGGCAAGACGCGTTTTCGGCTGCTGTTGCTCATCCCTGTACGGCCTTTCTACCGAAAGTCTCTAGTGCTGTACTGTACACTCTCCATACTTTGCAGCTTTATTAAAATTAGATACGGAAGTATTTTCTTACGTTAAGAAACTTTGCAGTTGCTTTTGGCGGGGCTTCTCACCACGCATCAGTGCCAGCGAAGGGTTTCAGAAGCTATATTGAGGGTAAGGCTTTGGTGCGGTGAGTATTTTGTCTTTCTTCGTTAGCGGCAGACTAAAAATATTGTTTAATTAATGCGTGGTGCCTTCGAATGTGACGGTCAAAACTTTGCAGTAATTAAAACTGTATAATCACATATGTTTTCAATTATATTTGGATCAATATTCGGTTATTGAGAATCATAAACTACCACCATCTCCTACTAAAATCGTTATTATTGCTACAACTTAAGATTGTCACAAATCTGCGTCAATTACAGTATCTCTGTTAATACATACATTCCCATTCTACATAACGCAAAGGCAGAGCGTCAGAACCTGATGCACAAGGCTCCTGAACAGTTCAAAAAATTATATACTTTCTACTTTTCTGTCTCAGTTGCACACTTTTTTTCCATCTGAGGTATAAAATAAACAATATATACCTTTTTAAATAGGAATACGGTTGCTGAATTCCCTCGCGACTAATGTGTTGGTTCTAGTTGGTGAACAATGTTCAAGGTTTATGTATCCGTATGAAATTCATAATGTGTAGACACAACCGGCATTTACTAGGTGAATTGCTTTTATTTTATAATAAATTTAGATCTTTTACAGCATGTGCAGGAGTCTGAAAGTTAACACGTGGGAATCGGACTTAATCCTGTTTCGTGTGGGTTCAGGTATCTGAAGATGATCTGTAGACTGATATTGGTTGTAAACTGCAGTTCACCTAGCAGCTCTCGCTGTTTCTGTCATACATTACGTATCACTGTGGAGCACAAGCTAGCAAAATATTTTATACATCGGTATCTGGTCCTGATGTTCAGTATGCATTTTAACGTGTGCAAAGCGGGACTAACGGCCATACGTTTATTCACATCTGCGATTGAAAGATTTCCTGTTTCTCATGATGATTTGATACAGTGAAAACTAGTATCAATAATAAAGGTACCGAAAGCAACTTGTAGTAGTAAATTAGGGATTTTTCCATTAGGTTTCTACAAGTTGTGTACCGCACTCTACAGAAAATATAATATTTATACTTGCTAAGATGCCGGCGGAGGTCACGTAGGTTTTTACACGGTGCTACTCTGTCAAAAATCTTGACCGGGCCTACGAAAAAATGGATGAAGTGGTTGCATGGACTAAGTATATAGTGTGAGTTAGATAGCATCAGTGATATATACATTTGTGAAACCAACTGCTTCCAACTACGGAAAATAAATTGTGTTGGACTTGTCACATACGTTGCATGTGGTAGACTGGTCTGAACCCGTTATAACTTCAGAAAATATTCTCTAATCATTAACAAGAAATATAGCTAAGGTTTTCGATAGTTCCAGTGGCCATCAGGACTAAAATTACCAATTTGGGACGGCAGACTGGTGGGATGGAGGTTAAAACATGTTAGTGGTGGCCACCACTCCGTTAAAGTAAATCACTAAATGCAAATAGTTACACCACACCAAAAGCGGTGCAGAGGTAGCATTCGAGTGCTCCAGGCTTATTTCTCAAACTCAAAGATAACGCATTCGATAATTGCATTTCTTATGTGACCGTCATTCGCACTGCTCTTTGCTGATGAGTTATGTTCATCTTATTAATTCAGACGGACCTAAAGATGATCAGCATTGATCGAAATGTTAACAGACCAAAGAATTCTTGCAGTAACAGACTGATAAAACTTTGCTGATTCATGTGGCTTTGTTTCATTGTTTCAGTGGAGGAATCGGCAGTTAAAAACGAACATTTATGTTTGATTGTACTATAGTACTGCTATGCCAAGGCTCGTTTTCGGAAAGTATCGTATCCGTTTTAATCTATTTTAACATTAGCTCGTTATTTCGGATGTAGCATCAACCTTTTTAAGCGAGAGGACTGAAGCACACGAAGTCCTATTCAAGTACTGGACTACATACACAAAATAAATTATAATTGTGTCCTGATCCATCACACGATGAAGCTTGGCTTACTTTCCCATTCATGAATACAGAAATGGACGTTTCTGGGTGCCTATGTCGACAGTACCTCTGTAGCAATCCCTGAATATTTAATGTGCTTTGAATTACATATTGGGTTGTTATACGGGCGTCGTGACGAAGCTGTGCTGCGGAGAAAGAGGCGCAGTGCTGCTTTACCTTGGGCTTCGAGGGCGGCGTCCGGCGGACTTGTGGGACGGCGGCGGGCCTGGTGCCGTTTAAATACTGGCCCAGCAGGCCGGGCCAGGGCGGAGTCACCTCCGATCTGTCAGTGGGCAGTCACCTCCCCCTCCCCCTTAGCCGCCCCTCCCTCACACAAACACAGCGAGACACTCCCGCGGTGGCGGCAGCGGGCCGGCACAGATTAAAGTGGGGACTTGGGGGCGGCGCAGATTGCCGCGCCACGACCCACGCCTCAGGCGTCTTGAGACGCCGCCCTGGTAGCCACCAGCTCTGCACCTGGTAAGTTAACATGTACACTTGTGTAGCACCATAGTTTAACACCCCACTGACAGCACAACGTAGATGAAACGCTTCCAAACGTAATTTACATAGAATGAACTATGTAGAAATTAAAACCTTAGCAGCAATTACTGAGTTAGTGTGGAGATCAGGCAGTAAGTAAGTAGTGTGAGGATTCGAATGTTGTAGATTGTATAGTGAAGGATCACAAGAGATTATTAGATGGAGAAGCCGCTTCAGGAATAAGAGAACGCCTCTGATACTACAATGAGCAGTTGTTGACATTTTAGAGTTCGCTGGCTCAGTATGAAATGGGCATTGCCACAAAAGGATTTCTGGAAAGGAATTGCCTAAAGAGATCTGCTGGGTAGGGTGGTTGCTGGAGAGGACTGTTGTCGAGAAGTCCTTCCTTGCTGCATATGGTTGGGTATTTGCCAGTAGGATAGGGTTGGGGATTTGCCAGTAGTGTTAGGTTGGGGGTTTACCAGGTAGGGTCAGGGGTTTTCCAGGTAGGGTAGGACATTTTCCAGATAGGGCACAGGAATGTGTATGCCTCTGTTGGTTGCAAGAGAGTGGGGGAACACACCTGTGAGTCAGTGGTGTGTGCATTGGGCTGTGTTGGTGGGAGGTAAGTGAGCCTCTTTGGGTCAGTGATTGTAACTGTGCCAGGTTTGGTTGGGTTGCTGTAAGTTGGTGGGTTGCGTGTTCCAACGGTCATTGGCAGGAAGGGACAGTATGCAGCATGATTGGGTCAGTGGGTGGGAGTGGCGACAGGGTGGTTCAGCGAATGATGTGTCTGTGCCATGGTGAATAGGCAGTGGAGAGAAGGAGAATTAGAGGGAGATGGGGGAAGGGTTATCAGTGTTTGGAGGGGGGGTGCTGGCTTGGATCAATGGGGGGGGGGGGCGAGCGTTTGCTTGGGGTGGGATTGACAGGGTGGGTCAGATGCCTTGTTTTGTAATGGAGGATTTTTGGGTAGAGGGTTGCTGTGTTGAATAGGTAAGATGCTAGGTAGGGGGCGGTACCAGTATGTGGGTTATGGCATTGTTTGAGGAGGCTGTGGTGGAGAAGGCTTCCTGAATGGACCAGTGGAAAAGTAGATTTATGTTTGTTCCAGACTATAGGGCGGGAGATACGAAAGCATTACTCAAGATGGCTGGATGGCTTCTCTTATAGTGGAGGCCAGTACATTATATAGACTGTGCTGCTTTCTGGACTTGGGTCAGTGGTTTTTTGTATTTGGAAGGAAAATAAATGGGTGGAGATTAGTCGTTTCGTAACTAGAGTGTAGAAGAGTCCGTCGTTAGAGACAAGGTTATAACCGAGTTTTACAGGATGCACTGCTGGGATTGGTGAATTCTTGAGGTTGCATATCGGTAGTATGGAAACACAATCAATGTTATACACGATACATTGTGAACAACATGTATGTAGAAGGAAAACAAATTATTGGCAAACGCGTTGCGGTTTATATGGCTTCTGATAAATGGAGAAGCATTTGATTCAACCCTTTTTCGCATGAGATGTAAAAGACTGAAATGGTGTACAAAATTTTTATTAATATGTATTGATTGAGGAAACATACTTTATGGATAGGTATGCTCTGTTGGAGCATGAGATAATTGGGGCTTGCTTTATTATGATGAATTTTGGAGAGTGAATACCTGCTTAACGCTATCGAAGATAATGTTTGATTAGTGTTTGATTTTGTCTGCATAGTTACTTGTGAAAGGATGAAATCCACAGAAGACAAAACTCATCGATGTTATCATAACATATTCCACGAAATAATGTAACTATAATAATTAAATTTATTGTACTTGTTATTAGTTTTATAAAGTTGCTGGCAGTATTACAAAACAGTATTTTCTTGGGTAAATTAATAGTGCTGAATTAAAAATGTTCCACCTGTCGTGACACGTTAGAAAACAACCAAATTCTCTCCTGGTGTGTTGTGAACATTCCAGCACAAATTCACGGGTAAATTTCCTGTAGTAGCTGATGTACCAGGCATTGACCTAAGATATTTCATACACTTATTCGCTTAATGAAGCACGAGACGAATGTGGAGATATGAAAGCATCTAAATGAGCCGTTCTATTTATATGATATGTATTGTAGAGCTTGTCTTAAAGAATGACAATATAACATCCTGTGTCGTAGTGTTGCGGACGATCGTAGCATCTGTGTCAGAGGTCATCTTTGGCTAAGTGAACTGAAGCATTGTCTCGAAATTAATTTATCAAATCTTTAAACTTTGGCCTCGACCCTTCTTATGGAGATTCAGTGTTCGACACGCAGCCGCGTTAAAGTGCAGCGCTATTGCATCGAATGACGCATATCCACGAGACAATATAGACCCCAACAGGTCTCGCCACTCTTTGGCCCATTGCTGCTTGGCTATCACAGGCCCCAGTTGTCGCAGCACCTTTTCCCTTCCATGCTGCATGTCTATCCTCTTGCTATTCTTTTTCCCCCTCCTTTGGGGAACATGTCTCTCCACTGTTTTCCGTTCATTTTTTTCTTTTTCGTTCCCCTTCTCCTAACCTTCCTCCACTTCGGCGTTTGAGGCTCCTCTTTTTCTTATTTCTCCCTGGTGCTCCTGAACGCTGGCCCACGCTTCTGACACGTAACAGGTGACTGGGAAACGCGTAATTCCCAGCCTGGGTTGACAGAAAGAGTTCACACGGGCCCCCGGTACAGGCCAGGCCCAGGGAGGGGTGTTTGCCTGAGCTATTACTTTCACAAATTGCCAATTGATCCCTCTGTCAGATGTTGCGCAGGTGTGACGTAAGGTGTGAATAATCACCTGATGTGCATGTGCACCCTTTTGATGAAGGTCCCCAGTTGGAAGGGGCTTGCTATCGGAGATTTTCTCGCAATGAGTCAATCATCTAGTTCATAGTCAATGTCTACCAACGTAACGGGATGAGGCTAACGATTCAAAGCCCCCCCCCCCCCCCCACCACCACCACCATCTGCACCACAGTTCCTCGTGGTTTCGCAAACTGAAGACAGTCAGTCCTTTGCTGCAGTAAATCCGTTTGTTATTCAGAAAGGTGTTGATGCAATTGTTGGCCCTGTGAAATCTTGCTCTCGTTTATACAATGGCTCTTTGCTTTTGGAGACTACTTTTGATTCTCAAGCACAAAAACTGCTTTGCAGCTTCGCTCCTCCATAGCTATCCTGTTCATGTCAAGCCCTATCGAAAGCTGAATTCTTCCTGTGGTGTTATTTACACTGGGCTGCTCGATGGTCTGACTGCAGCAGAAATCTAAAAGTACCTCACTGATCAGGGCGTCATTGCAGTTCATCGGGTGATGAAAAAGAGAAATGCATCGTCAGTGCCTACATGCACTCTGTTTCTCTGTTTTGACAGAGTGGTGCTTCCATCAAAGATCAAAGCGGGCTATGAAGTTATCACAGTCCAACCATACATTACAAACCCAGTGTCAACGTTACAACCACACAGCAGAGTATCAACTGCATAGGCGACCATACCGCTTCCTCCCGAGATCGTCCCATGTATCTCGATGAGCGGGCTGTCGAGGAAATCCGGGTGAAGGAAAAAGTGCCTTACCCGGTCGCTTGGCTGTTGACTCTTGGCTACTCAGAAACCCTGCATTCTAAAATGCGGCATTTACAGTACTATTCTTGCTACATCTCGCTCCACGAAAGACGTGGCCTCCTAAACTTGTTATCTCAAATTTAGCGCTTCAGTTGTGAAATCGCCCAGTGTCATGCTAGCATCCCCATCTCCTCCTCTAGGTGTGCAACAAGCCACTGTACTTTCGCCTCACGAGGCGAAATCACTTGCTACACAGCCGGTTTACCAGAAAGGACAGAAGGAATACTCCCACGACGAGTATGGCCCTCCAGCCAAGAAATATGAGTCTTCCTCTGCCAGCCAGAAAGGCTCCAAGAAAATCAAAGAAAGACAAACGGTCTTCTCCTTCGGCAATGTCGCCACGTGATACCCTCGTCCGACTGACCTCCATGTCGTCGGTGCGCACCACCAACAGTTTTTCTGCCCTGGACCCCGCAGACCAACATGAAACAAAATTGCGTCCTCATGACCACTTGGGAGCATTCGCAGTTTTTTCCAGTTCGCATTGACATTTCTCCCATGGACGGCATCCCATCTCATCCAGGATGATGTTCATAGTCAACCTATCTCCCTGACTACCCGGTTTCAAGCTGTTGCAGTCCACATTTTCCTCCCTCACTTGACCTTATCTCTTCATACCCTTTACATCCCTCTGTCATTCGATGTCACCAGGGCAAACTTCCTTCAGCTTATTGGGCAACTCTCTCGCCCTTTTTCTGCTTCTTGGTGACTAATTTGCACTATACCCTTTGGAACTTGCCCAGAACTTGCCAGAGAGATGCCGTCTTGGCTGACTTGCTCAATCACTTTCTCCTCTGCCTCAACACAGGAGCACCCATGTTCCTTTCAGACTCCACTCACACCTATTCCCATTTGGACTGCTCCATCTGCACTCCGCAGACTGTCTCACTATCTCGAGTTGTCTGTCATCTCTCCTTCTACCCCACCTATGTGCATACCCAAATTTCAGCTTTCTAAGGCCGACTGGGGGCTTTGCTTCTCCCGTGCAATCTTCGATGAACAACATTTTCCCGGTTGCGATGACCAGGTAAAATGTCTTACAAACGCTATCCTTACCGCCAAAGAATGTTCCCTTCTTCACACTTCCTCTTTGCCGTGCGGTGTCCCAGTCCCTTGGTGACAGGCATGCCGCAACTGAATCCGCGCACAGAGACGTGCTCTCTGTGTTCTTAACTGTCATTACTTCATTTGGCCTACACCATTGGATTAATACGACAGCTACTTCGCAATTATAGTATGAAATTAGCTTCAATAACATTTTCATTTTGTTGTTTATTGTAAGCGTGAGTCAAATGAGTGGGATCATATCAGGTGAAAAAAAATTAGCCACCGTTCTGTCTACTCTACTAATAAACCTTCAGTATGCCAAGCAGCCCTGATAAGCAGGTACCATTTTCCACCGACATTTTCATGAGAACACCTGTGGAAAATTCATGCAGTACTCTACTCCAGATTCGAGGGTATTATTAACAGCAATATAAAAACTCCTCCCGCACAGGCCATGAAGGCCCAAAGGTACTGACTGGCCGCCGTGTCATCCTGAGACCACAGGCGTCACTGGATGCGGATATGGAGGTGCATGTGGTCAGCACACCGCTCCCCCCGTCGTATGTCGGTTTCTGAGATCGGAGCCACTACTTCTCAATCAAGTAGCTCCTCAGTTTGCCTCACAAGGGCTGAGTGCATCCCGCATGCCAACAGCGCTGGGCAGACCGGATGGTCACCCACCCAAGTGCTAGCCCAGGCCGACATCGCTTAACTTCGGTGACCTGACGGGAACCGGTGTTACCACTGCGGCAAGTCTGTTGGCTAACGGCAATATGGATCTATTTTATTTTATATAGTTATATATGCGAATAATTATTTTTTTGGAACAACTGAAATGAATTAATTATTCACATACCTTACTGCATAAAACAAATACGAAATAAATAATTAATAAATGAATGCATATTATTATTATTTATCTGTGGTCACCATTTTGTAATGTGAAAAAAAATCGCAGAGAGGATTCGAAGACTGAATGTCCGTCATTGTTTGTTTATACACGGTTTTGCCTGTATGGTAGGCCATGCTATTAACAAGCGTCCACGTCGTGACGAGCTTGTAGCAGGGAGTCCCCAAAATCTGAGACGTTCACATTACATTGTTTTAAGCAGTCCAAAAGTCTACAAACATTTTGCATCAATGTAAATCGTTTTAAATCACGTCCTTCTGAATTTATATCGACACATACAAGTATTTTCCTATTGTGATATCTAATGTAAACTCCATAACTGAATATGTTTTAGTACATTGCTTTCCTATTCTTTACATTTTCCATGTCCACTCATAACCTCTTTTTTTGTTCTCACGATGCCAATGTCCTCTTACTTAGTAGTAGGATATTGGGGGCTCCACCACAATTTTGATATCAAATGATGTCAAATTGACACGCAAATTAATTAAATTGATCAATTAATTGCCCACCCCGAGATGACAATACGTGTTTTTCTCAACCTGTGCGTGGGTCCTAGCCCCCTGCCCCTCCCCATCCCTTCCTCTCCCCCACCTACCCTGTTGGTGACAATTTGAAATTTTGGCGGAATTTCGAATTTTGGCGATAACTTCCTTATCTCGGGGCTGTGCTGAAGTCACACCCCGCCCGCAACCACGGAATTGGCGGAAAATTAAAAATGGTGGTGCTCTTTCCGAGACGAACGGAAATGTATCGGTATGTGAATCTTCGTACTATAGACATGGCCTGAAAGGTTACTTTGGGACGTTGCATTCAAGCTGCTATAATTCTTCTTAGTTATTAGATCGAAGGCTTTCCAACTAGTTGTTTTATAATTTGTATTCTCAGAGATATAATAAGCATTATATTTACTACATATATTAGCATTCTGAAAACAGTGAGTTAACTGCAGGTTGGTCAATCTGTTCCCTAGTGATGAAGTGGTACAACTCAGAAGGCTTCCAATGGTAGTCATTTGATTCTAGCTGCAGCCACGTTACCTTGCTGACAGTAGTGTGAGAGTTAGTCGTTGTTGTCCGCTGTGTTACTGTTGTTGTACTTCACTCTGCTTCGTACTAATTTCTATCCTTGTGATATGTGTACGCAATTAACAGAATTACGATCGTTATTAAACATGTCAATATTTAAGACGTATTTAGTTTCGATTACGAAGCCATTTTGCTACTGATTTCGAGGAAGGAAGAAATACCAGATTAAGGTGGCGGTACTGCAGCAGGAGGAAGGCGTGGCCTGTTGAGTCCGCCACACCCCCTCTACCCCTCCCCCCCCCCCCCCCCGGCTCCTCACCCTGTGGCTGTCTGTGTGGCGCCCAGGCTTCTTTCCTTCGCTACCCGCAACTCCCACTGACAATCACCCAACATACAGTTAACACAATGAATCTATCTCATAGCATTTGACTTTATAGTAGACATGTAGACATGTTTAAAAGGCACTTCCCAGCTGTATCGCGTTTAAGGACCGTTTGTGTTATCTGTTTCATCTCCTTCAGAAATTCTGTCGAATAATATTATGCCTTTACTGAATAGTGTGAGTCCTGGAATGTTCACCAGATATAAAATGGTCAGACCTCTGTAGCTAACATCGGAAAAGGGACAATATTTGACACATGCAAATACACCTTCATCAAGTTCAAGCATATTTAATTTCATTTAACTTACTTAATGTGAGCAACGAAGGTGATACAAAATACCTTAACGCTACACTGTCTCACGCCGCACATTTCGTGGCGTTTTCGGGATAACACTTTTAACACCTTAAATGATACATTCACACAGGGTGCACATATGCGGCACAGATTTGGCGTACACCTTGGTATTAACATATCTTCAAAGGGAAAAACCCTGTCTAGCGATCTTGGTAGCTATCGGACTGAGCGATCCATTCGAATCCACTGATATGTTAATTCTTCATGCAAATACTCGAGACACTTGCTTCTCAATGAGGTGACCCTCCATCTAGTTAAAACACTATATCGGGCTGCATCTCCTGGAGTTGGATCATAGCATAATTCTACAGAATATCCAAGTACACAGGACCGTTGATAGAAACATACGCCCTCACAAACGCGCGTGTTTCGTTACCCGAAATATGCACGTTGTATCTGTTTGCATCACCTCTTTGAGGAAGTGTTGCTTCGTGTGAAAAAGATATTTACTATAAGAAATTGTCATTTCTCCTCAATGAAGAATATGTTAGTGACGAATTCTCGTTGTGCATGATCATGTTGTTTCAGATCTTGCAAAATCAGCATTTTCTTTCAATCAATGAAAATTAAACTATACGCAGAATTAATACAGCGAAAAATATATTATGGTGTGTACTGCATCCCACTTGAGTTCTGACACTGAAAGTGGCGGGATGGTAGATGCATGCCTCCTGCGAGTGGACATCGACAACATCGCGATCACAGCACGCTGCAATGGCATCGCAGAAAAACCAGGTCTCGTGGAAGCAGTCCACATCGCCACATAAGCTGCTCACTTTCCTATTGTGTCTTGTGAATGCAGTGCCGAAGTGCTGTTTATCTGGCTGTTGAAGGGGAGTGGTTTCGGAAGAGACTTGTTTGCGTTTCCTTTAATGCAATCTATGGCCCAGCTTGTGACAGTTAGGCGCGACTTAGACATTGTGTGCATTTCTACACTTCAGGAGTTGTAGTTACATGCGAAAAACTGTTAGGTACTGGGAAAAAGACATGAAAATGATAACGAAACGCTACAATGTGGAAACAATAGAGGAGCTAGTGAGGATTCAAAGAAGATCGGCATGTTTCGTTACGCGTTAGTTTAATGAGCTCCAGAGTGTGTTGGGGGTGCACATCAAACTCCAGTGGCAGACGCTGCAACGGATGTTTTGTACATCACAGAGAAGTTTACTATTAAAAACCGAAAGCGAACGTTTGAAGAATAGCAAGGTAACGTATTACAGTCTCCCACATATGTGTCGCACAACGAATATCATCGGTAAATCAGAAATATTCGATCTGAAAAGGAATCGCGCGGGATTAGCCGAGCGGTCTAGGGCGCAGCAGTCATGGACTGTGAGGCTGGTCCTGGCGGAGGTTCGAGTCCTCCCTCGGGCATGTGTGTGTGTGTGTGTGTGTGTGTGTGTGTGTGTGTGTGTTTGAGGCCGGCCGGTGTGGAAAAGCGGTTAAAGGCGCTACAGTCTGGAACCGCGTGACCGCTACGGTCGCAGGTTCGAATCCTGCCTCGGGCATGGATGTGTGTGATGTCCTTAGGTTAGTTAGGTTTAAGTAGTTCTAAGTTCTAGAGGACTGATGACCTTAGAAGTTAAGTCCCATAGTGCTCAGAGCCATTTTTTTTTTGTGTGTTTGTCCTTAGGATAATTTAGGTTAAGTAGTGTGTAAGCTTAGGGGCTGATGACCTTAGCAGTTAAGTCCCATAAGATTTCACACACATTTGAGCATATTTTTTTTGATAAGGAAGCTTATCGACAGTCGTTCTTCTCGCACGCTGTTCGCGAATGGAAGCGGAAAGATAACAAATGCTGGTGGCACCCGGAATACCTTGCACCACGAAACAGTATGGTGGCCTGCAGTCTATACGTTAGATGCGAATGTTTTCTCTTCATTAAAGGTTTTACAGAAAAATGAAAACACTGTAATTTTAACACTTTCGAGACGGGCCGCAGTCGCCGTGGTTGGGGCAGTTTTTAACACATTACCGACGATCACAGCATTGTGACGACAAGTGAAATAAATTCGTGTGATGCTTCAGTTGAAATGATTAAATCTGCTTTAAGTATTCGTAGAATGTGGTTATGAGATAGTAAAATTAGCAGATCTAAAAACAGTTTGGCCAAATCATCTTTTTATTGCGAGAAAATTATCTTACATATAACTAGTTTGAGTGTGGTATGTTTTGGAACACTCAAGCGTACAGAGTGCTACATTACAATTTGGACACCACCAGGACTTTTCTTTCCAGCGCGTTTTCCGCTTCTGGCTCTCATTGATAGACGAAAGTAGTCTGGACGCAACACAGAGCAACATCATACCAGGCCTTGTATTCAAGCACAGGTAAGTCAGGATTCGAACTCCACGCGGAAGGACAATGCGGAGACCTTGTGCTGTCTACCTGGTTACCATTAGAGGGAAGGAAGCTCCATGGCAGCAAAAGTTTTAAGCAGTGAACGGACAACACTGGGGCGACGTACGCCTGACTAACAGCCGATGCATGAACACTAATTGTGTTCCGTAGCGATAGTGCTAAGATAGTATATTACAACTTATCATTCATTTTGAAAATAATACGCAGGAGGTTCTGGTACGTCCAGTACTAATTCAAATCCAATTACGAAAATCAGAAATGAGGGTTACTAGAATTTGTAATAGACTCATTTTTTAACTTTTTACTAAAATGTGTTCAGAACGTTTCCAACATTACAACTCCGTTACAGGGAATGTCCTCGTGGTATTTTGACTTTCACGCTGCTGAATGACGTTTTTGCAACGGTGGTAAATTTCGATCATCAAATATGTCTCTTGGTGCATTTTCCCAAATGGTGAGTGTCCCTTTACATCTAGATCATTGGCGTTCACAGAAACTTATTCGGGGGGAGGGAGAGGGGCCGCAAGACTCTAAAAATGCCGTTTTTTTATAAGCATTGGGAACCAGAACTCCACCGTCACCATTTCTGTGGTTGTAGTAAGGAGCAAAACAAGAAAAAATCTGTAGTAAACATCGGCTCTAAAGTTCTTCAGTAGAAGAGATGTGCTTCGCGTTAGCGAAAATGAGAAAGTGCTCAGGGCTGTTAAGGAATGAATTTTAGATTCCATGTTTCTACTAGACATTTATTACTTGGTTTGCTCCATACTAGAACGTCTCAAAGTTTATCGGTGGTGTTTTAGTGCAGTCTGTATTTCAACTGATCAGTTGAGTCTTACTGCGACCGATTACGTAATCCTACAATTAGCTAAACGAGAGATTTAGCGGAACCAGGGGAAATCACTTATAGAAACGTATGAGGATTTTGTAGTGTATAAAACCGGTGTACTACACACTCTAGGAGGGGGGGGGGGGGGGTGACAAGCGACTCCTCTTACGGATGGTTATAATCTAGCTGTGTACCTCAGAAGCCACAATGCAATGTACGTTTCCTGCATCTTGATCAGTTAACGTCTCTCTTCTGAGACATTAATTTTATTCATTGTACCTCATTTGTTACAAATTACACAGGAAACGAAAGAAAATCCTTTTTTATGGCTTGTTCTTACAGATTTTGGTGCGCAGAATGTCAGTATAACAAAAAGGCCACTCTTTTTCAACAAGTAACACGCAGTATTTAAAAAAATATATTTTTAGTCATTTTAATGGTATCTATTACATATACTATTTCAATTTTTCACTCTTTTGTAAACGAGGTAGCAGGTCAAAGGATCATTGTTGGAGAGAACCAACATATTGTGCAAAAAACTCACTGATCCGTAAAACATTCTATTACCATGTCTGCATATTAAGGTGGTTCTAAAACAGTTTGTGATAGCCTCAGCAAAAAATGAAGACTGTTCCAAATAGTTCTGCAAGAAGTGTCCTCATCTGTCACAAGAGAAACCGAAAGAAACCATATTTGCTAAACCTGACCTTCGAGAAATGATATTCGACTCAAACTTCGACTCAAACTTCGAACACAAAGACTATGAAAGGGAAGCTAGGGTATCGTTCAAGTAGGTTGTTACAAAGTTCTTAGTCAACAAAAGAAGCTTATATTATATTTCTATTGTAGGCAACAGTGGAATGATTCAGAAAAATCAAACTGTTTGAGTCTCAAGACTTTATTTTCTAAGCAATCACCACGAATTCATCTGAAAATTGATTTCAATGAGGAAAAAGGTGAAGACTCTCATCATGAAGGCATCGAAGTCATACGAAGACTGTATCAGGGCCGCTGGAACGTCAGTGTAACGGGAGACTACTGTTGGTCACTGCACCGAGATGTACGGCAGGCAATTTACACAGAGAAAACCTACAGGAAATGCCACAACAAGAAGAGAGGAATGTAATTTAAGCCAATAGATTCATAATTCATGCATAATTCTAATGCGGCAGAGTAGTAGTTTTATGTTTATACTTCGACAAAGTCTTCTTGTTATATTGAAAACTTAATTTTCATTAGAAGAGTTTTCCTAACTTCCTAGGTTATAACTAAGTACGGTTGTGAAAACTCCTACGTGACAGAAAAAGGGGAGGTCACTTTTGGATTCAGTGTCCAAAAAACGATGTGTCAAAAAACGTGTCAAAAAACGATGTGATTAAACTATCACCTAACAATAAACAATAAAAAACGTATTGGTCTGTGTTAATGAACGTCTAGCAGTCAACAGCGTCAAACTACTTTATTACGGACAAAATGTTCGCTTAGGTTTAGCATTCCGTATTGTGTGATTGAAAGAAAGAAAGAAGGAAGGAAGGTAGGCAGGAAAGCATGGAGACGAGAACTCGGATAAGGCAGGGGGTGGCTGCAGGCTAAAGCAATCGCGCGAATTACGGCCGGCCAGCGTGGACTAGGGTGGCCGGTCCAACTAGCAGCTCTGGGCCACAACGCCGCGAGACAGCGTCGCGCCCACGTGCCGCCTTCCAGGGCCGCCAACTGTCTCCTCACCGCTTCTTTCTTCTGTGTCTGAAGTCAACATAACTTATTCTCAGAGCGGTCTTTCGTAGTCATTCAGATTACATCGTGGAAGCACGGCATGTTCACTGTTTTTTCTGCTATTTGATGTCACTCAAAGGATTCTTAGATTTTGAGAAAGTTTTTGCTTTGATTTCAATAAAATCTGTACTATCAGCTCTGTAATAACAAGTGTTTGATCAAACTTACGTCAGTCTATTGAAGCATGTAAGGTTTTTAAAAGTGTCCCATATCCTTGCAGGAGATGGTAGAGGACAAAACTGCTCAAAAGTCGCATAAACGTATGTCTGGAAACAAAAACTCGTCGAGATGTACGAGATTTTGTCCTGTGCTAGCCATCTGTGTGTTGACACTACAGGGGATCCTCGACGTGCTTATTGTTCGTTATCATATTTCCTTTTCCCCCCTTTGAAAAAGAAAGTCGAACTCAAACTACACTGATGCGCCAAAGAAACTGACATAGGCATGCTTATTCAAATACAGAGATGTGTGAACAGGCAGAATACGGCGATGCTGTTGGCAACGCCTATATAAGACAACAAGCTCAAATGGCTGTGATCACTATGGAACTTAACATCTGAGGTCATCAGTCCCCTAAAACTTAGAACTACTTTAACTAACCTAAGGACATCCCACACATCCATGCCCGAGGCAGGATTCGAACCTGCGACCGTAGCGGTGGCGCGGTTCCAGACTGAAGTGCCTAGAACCGCTCGGCCACAGGAGCCGGCAGACAACAAGCGTCTCGCGCAGTTGTTAGATTGGTTACTGCTACTCAAATGACAGGTTATCAAGATTTAAGTGAGTTTGAACGTGATGTTATAGTAGGTACACGAGCGATGGGACATAGCATCTCCGAGGTAGCGATGAAGTGGTGATTTTTCTCTACGACCATTTCACGAGTGTACCGTGAATATCAGGAGTCCGGTAAAACATCAAATCTCCAACATTGCTGCGGCCGGAAATGCAAGAACGGGACCAACGACAAATGATGACAATCGTTCAACGTAACAGAAGTGGAACCCTTCCGCAAATTGCTACAGATTTCAATGCTGGGCCATCAACAAGTGTCAGCGTGCAAACCATTCAACGGTACGTCATCGATATGGGCTTTCGGAGCCGAAGGCCCACTCGTGTACCGTTGATGACTACACGACACGAAGCTTTACGCCTCGTCTGGAGGTCGTCAACAGCGATATTGGACTGTTGATGACTGGCAGCATGTTGCCTGATCGGTCGAGTCTCGTTACAAATTGTATCGAGCGGGTGGACGTGTACGGGTATGGAAACAACCTCTTGAATCCATGGAACCTGCATGGCAAATGGTTCAAATGGCTCTGAGCACTATGGGACTTAACTTCTGAGGTCATCAGTCCCCTAGAACTTAGAACAACTTAAACCTAACTAACCTAAGGACATCACACACACCCATGCCCGAGGCAGGATTCGAACCTGCGACCGTAGCGGTCGCGCGGTTCCAGACTGTAGCTCCTAGAACCGCTCGGCCACACTGGCCGGCCCTGCATGGCAGGAGGGGACTGTTCTAGCTGGTGGAGGCTCTTTAATGGTGTGTGGCGTGTGCAGTTCGAGTGATATGAGACCCCTGATACGTCTAGACACGACTGTGACAGGTGACACGTACATACGCATCCTGTCTGATCACTTGCATCCATTGATGTCCATTGTGCATTCCGACGGACTTGGGCAGTTCCAGCAGGACAGAACGACACCCCAAACGTTTAGAATTGCTACAGAGTGGCTCCAGGAACACTCTTCTGAGTTTAAACAGTTCCGCTAGCCTCCAGACCGTCCAGACATGAACCTTATTGAGCTTATCTGGGATGCCTTGCAACGTGCTGTTCAGAAGAGATCTCCACCCCTCGTACTCTTACGGATTTATTGACAGCTCTGCAGCATTCACGGTGTTAATTCCCTCCAGCACTACTTCGGACATCAGTCGATCCCATGCCACGTCGTGTTGCGGCACTTCTGCGTGCTCACGGGGGCGCTACACGATATTAGGCAGGTGTACCAGTTTGTTTGGCTTTTCAGTGTAACACATTTGGTTGCCCTCATATTTGATCACATACATGAGACTCACGCTCTCGTAACTTGAGTGTGATATCGATGGGTGTGGAATCCACCAACGCCTTTAAATGTCCCCATAGCCATAAATCTAAGGGACTAAGGCAGGTGAACGAGAGGCAGTGATAATATATCTCAGTGAGTGTGGTAATATAAATTTTTCTAAATGTAGATTTGTCTATGAAAACCTGCGATGACAGATGAGAGTAAAATGGAAAAAGTGGGAAAAGAGGTGTGCATAATTATAGCCCACAAAACGCGCCAACGGAGGGAGCGGGGAGGAGAGATGCACAATACGACGAAAACAGGAAGTACGTTCATGCCAAACACAGCAAAAAGTCTACAGAGACTTACTTTTTGAGCAAAGAAACATTTTTCCGATTACCTTGCTGATGCCATGCTGTCGTATCATATAACTTGTAAAAGTCTTTACAGTTAATGCAGTTTCAGATGAGCGATCACAGAAAAGTGCGCTTTATAGTTTTTAAGCTTAAAAAGCGAAAGTACCAAAACTTGGTATTTACAGAAGTAAAAACGAGACCGAGTGAAGATGACACGTAGATGTCAAAACATGCTTGTGTAAACAGAAACGAAAAGAAAAATAGCTTTAGCGATGCGTAAGAGTCATTTTAGTCGTCTGGTGTAGTAACTATACACATTGTCATTATCTCAAACTGTCGTGGATTATTTATGAATAGCTACAGAGCGAGTATATCTCGAGAAGTGGTGATGACAATTCCACTCCCTGAAAAGTAGCTTACCAGATACCAGTAACAACACGTGTGGTTCTCACAGCTTACTTCTGTGCTATCAATATTTTCTTCCTAAGTGGTCAGTTACTCCAAAAACTTAAAGCATGGGACACTAGTAAATGTTGATTTGTCTGTTTATTAAACCAGCAGTTATGTGAAGAACTGAAGTTACGTAATTAGTCTCTTTAATTAGTCTCTTTGAGGGCCTCAATAATACGTTTCTTTCAAATTAAATTTTCTTCAATGCATACACCGAAACGTCTGGGCATTGCACCATAATCACTAACGTTTTTCTCCAAATACATTAACTCTTGAGGTGTTGGACAGAACTGAATGTTTTGTACTGTTCTTTTTGTTTTTCGACGTAAAGTACGAGCCTATTTCTAGAGACCCCCAAGGCGATCACGTCTTTTTCGTGAGAACGTACATGTTGAGCACTGAGCCCCAAGCTGTTGCAACACCCACTTTCTCGTGGAGCAATCTCCCACCTCCGACTCTACTTACTTCTCTTTCTTTCTCAAAGTGGCAGCCTTGGATATTGACTTCGCTGTTTCCCTAGGTTCTGCTTTCTATGTCGACATCTTCACTCATTTCCCTCACATTACTTTTCGGAAGAGGTAATTTTAATCGCCTTTTTATTTGACTTTCATTTCCAAAATTTTTCTGTAATGTAGAGCGACTGGCGAAGAACGTCTTAAACAGTGCTTGGTGCCTAATGTGTTGACCATCGTTTGTGCACAGTTACGGCGTAGGCTCGTTTATGTACTTAAAAGCCAAGGTAGTAACCAATCCGACGCGGTGGGGTCATTATGTATGCTTACTGTAGAGCGCCCTGACGACAAATGGATCACAGTTACGGTGGCTGAATTGATAGCTCCCCACATATGCCAAGATCTCGAGCCAAATGATATTTGTTGTGGATGGACGGCGCCCGTTGGGAGAAAACTTGATCAGAATACGTCAGGGCGGAAGTTCCGCATATGAAACTTATCAAACCGAACCAGCGCAATGGCCGTTCTGATTCGGCCTTCTCAACAGACAGAGATAGGGGTTGAGCTGTTTTGGGGGAGGAGAGCAAACAGCGAGGTCATCGGTCTCATCGGATTAGGAAAGGGTGGGGAAGGAAGTTGGCCGTGCCCTTTCGAAGGAACCATCCTGGCATTTGCCTGGAGCGATTAGGAAAATCACGGAAAACCTAAATCAGGATGGCCGGACAAGGGATTGAACCGTCGTCCTCCCGAATGCGAATTCAGACAGATATAGATATTTCAACGCACATAGTTACAACTCTACAGCTTACTCTGACTAACCCATGGGAAGACGGACGAGGCAGACTACTTGGGGTGACACAATTCACTCAGTACCCGTTGTTTACTTTTAGGCCGAAAAAACCATAATTTTTTGTGGACCATAAAAACAAAAAATTTGGAAAATTTGACTCATTGTTGATTAAGGCGTCCTGTACTGCACAGACTCAAACACTTCAGTCATGTGAACGACTGGGTGACATATCAGTGGCTACTGTGTCGCATAAAACTTTGAACGTGGTGTGAGGAGTTAAGTTTTACGGAGGCCTTACGCGCCAGACAGATGACGAGCTCCGAGCTGGTATGAAGTGGGGAGATGTTAGGGAACGGCAGCTAAAGCCAAAATTGGTAAAAAACATTTGCTGCTGTTTTGAAATGAGGTATAACTGCATAATACTTTTATTCAAACATTTTTTGGTACAGATGGTAAAAAAATATTCTATCAAAAACGACACACAGCAGTAGAAGATTTTCTAAGACTTCAAATTCCAGATTGTGAGGGAAATGTCGAGTAGTATGGCCATACAAAAAAATACGTTCATTTCTTAAAAAATGTTTCGTGGTTCACAAACAAATATAATCAGTTTATATATCAACCGCACAAAATTGTAAAAAATTAAAGTAAAAACTTGCAACAGAAACGTAAGTCTTACTATGGAAATTGTTTTGGTTTTTCACATGATCCAAATTAACTGAACAATATTTCTCTAATGTTCAAAGTTGAAAGTGAAGAAGCTGTTTATTTGTTAATCTGCTTCATTATATTCTCATTTTGCAGTAGTGACAATAGTAATTCGATGAATTCCCAGGTCTGCACAAAGTTCATGTTCGCAGCCATCACACCTTTCACAGTGGATCTATTTTTCTTCAAAAAAATTCCTCACAAACAATATTGGCTTAAAGCCCTGTCTCAGATATATAGATTTCGCTGATTCCCTACAAATGATTTCAGTCTTCTTCTAGGGACATTAAAATTATTGGCAGCAGACCATTCCGTCATTTCGCTTTCCAAAACACTTGAAACCGCTTGCTTCATTGCAGTTTCAAACCATGTCTCTCGTCTCTCACTGGCGGGATGCTGCTGACACTGCACATTAAAATATGGCGGAAACAGAAACTCGCTCGAATGAGTGGTATTTAGTTGGTAGAATACAATCTAAATCATGATGCAAAATGTTGATATGATTATGGTAATATTACTTCTTGCCTGTAAAAGTACAAACCAGTGTTAAAAATTCACCAGCCTCGACACTCAAAAACAAATAAAATTTACGTGTGACACAGATACAACAGCCACATCGCTCACGTCGTGGCAAATGGCGGAGTGATGTCTGCGCTTTGTTTCAAGCACTCCATACGTCTGCTGTCTAGCAGTAAATCCGAGAAACACCAAGTGGTCCGCACCACCGTACTCCTACTTTCGTCCAACACATACAAAGGTTCCAAGAATAACTGAACACATACAGGAGTCTTAATCTTTGCCTTTGAAGGACGAATCCTCGCAGAAAAAATTAGCCATGGTCTGCAGGTATAGCGTGCAAACTCATGTCCCAGCGCCTCTGAAGTGTTCCCAGTGTTTATGCTCTGGTCGTTTATCTCTGCACGGCAAACCCAAAAAGTGTAAATTGTGGACGATTACTCCACGAAGGTAATCCTTATGAACAACAATTTTTGGGTGTCAGTTGTACTGAACACCATCCTTCACATTTACTGGTTTGCCCAGTATTTAAAAAAGAAAGTAAAATACCAAACAAACAAAAATTTGATAGTCTGTCGTATACTGAATGAAGAATAGGTCTGACACCGGCCAGTAGCTGAAGGAGTTGAGCTCTGTATGTCCCCATACCTACTGTGGATAAACCCTCAGAAGAATATCGGTCACCAAAATTTGCGAAAGAGGAAGAGGAGGAGGAGGAGGAGGAGGAGGAGGAGGATATTTCTGTGACCCCGGAGGCACCAGATCGCCCCCTTCCGCGGCCGCCGGCGCCGCCACCGCCACCACTACCACTACCACTACCACTGCCGCCCCACACCATCAGATTCTGAGCCAATGTTCATTGATGCTGTCTTGCTCGTACCAGTGACAGAAAGAGCTCTTAGTATTTGAATGGTGAACTGGCTCCTTTGGGCCTAACTAGCATACCCTCAACATGACGATCCAGTCGACTGTCATGGGTACTGCTTCACTTGGCAGAATTGCAACAACTAGTTTCCTCGTATTCTGTACTCTGTGTCGCCCTCCAGGAAACTCAATTCGGATGACCATTCCTCAATGCTTCAGAGCTACCATGCATTTTTTCGGAATTGTTCTGGTCCTGTTAGGCCAACTGGAGGGCTCCATGTGTTCTTTCACACAGACGCCGTCAATTATTGAATTCCATCCACACCACACTGGAAGCTAGAGAGAAGCAGTCACCATTTGCAACATTTATTTACCCCTTGGCTGGGCATTTACTTCCCCAAATGATGATCACCCTAATCCAACAACTCCTTTTCATCCCTCTTTGGGATCTAAATGTGCACCATCCACTGTAGGGATGTAACACATCTCGTAAAGGCTTTCTGACTGACCAGCTTCTTTCGACCTGAGCCGCCTCAATGACAGTCCTCCTACCCAGTTCAGTAGTGTTAATGACACCTTTTTGACTACGGATATAACGATCTATTACCCTAACCTTATAGCTTAGCTACATTGTTTGCTCCTCCATGATGATCTTTGTGGCAGTGACCTCTTCCCAGTAATTCTATCACTTCTTTGTCACTGCCATATGGACCAAGTAACATGATGGTCTCTTCGAAGAACCACCTGGCTGTTATATACCTCTGTTGCCATCTTCACCCTGCCAAGCCGAGTCATATGTATAATGAACCTTTTATTGAGTGAGAACTGCTTCAGGCTCTTGTCTCATCTCCCAATATGGCCTCAGGCTCTGATTCAAAACATGATCAGATGATCCAGTTTCTAAATTTTACACAAAGATTACATCTCCTCAGGGTCTGCAACTGTATTCGCCAAAGCTGTCTGTCCTTCGCAATGGCGAGAGTGTATCATCGTCACAATCCTTAAGCCAAGCAAAACCCAATGTCTATAAACAACTGCCAACTGATTAATCTCACCTACATGCTCTCCAAACTGTAGAAAGGACTGTTGACCACAGGTATGCTGAGTTCTCGAGTCATGGGACTTTTTGTCCCCTTATAAGTTTGGTTTCCCAGAGGGATCATCCACAATTGTCCACCTGTTAGCTTCGAAAGGTTTTCCAGGAATTTTCTAAATGTCAGCACTTCATTTCCATCTTTTTACATTTTACTTACACTCCAAGATTGGGACTTTTGAGGCTGTCTACCAATTTCTGTTCATCAGGTTTTAGCCAAAAGCTGATCTGAGTGAGGGTTGGTATTTCACTCAACCCTATGGGTCCAAGAGAAAAGCATTCTACAGGACTCTGTGCTGAGTGTCACACACTTTCTCACAGCCATCAATGGGCTTAGCGACCTTCGACGGGCACTGGCCACCCCGACATTGTGTGTCGATGACTTTTATATTTTTTCCACTCTGAATCCTCAGCTGGAAACCAGTTCCAAGGCGCCACTTCGACCTTGCCTCATGGTTTCCACTTCTGTCCTGCAAAAACGTGGGTCATGCATCTGTGTCATTGCCCCACAGTCCATCATGACATTGTTGCGCAGTCCCGCACCTTCCTTTTGATGAAAAGCTGACTATGCTGTCCCTATTCATCAACTACCAACCAACTTCAAGTGGAAGCTTAACGATATTTGCTTCCTTGCCCACAAATCTTGGGGTTCGGATCTTGCTACTCTTCTCCATATTGTAAGGCCTTGCTCTCATCTCGACTGGACTATGGTTGCAAGGTTTATGTATTGGCTGCCAGTTTTGATGTTTTTACACCTAGTCCATCATTGTGGCGTTTGAGCGGCCGTTGGCACCTTTAGGACTAGTCCTGTAGACTGAAACTGGGAGCTTCCCTCTTCAGTTTTTTTTTTAGTACCAACTGTTCCACACTTACGCAATCATCTAACAGTTTCCTCATCATTCAACTTACCACATTATAGCGTTCCGTGTACAGGGAAGATAAATATGTAATGACATAATTGAAAAAATCTCATTTGAGAGCTATTACTTCAATTTGTTATCTGTGTAGAGGACTTTGTGTAAAAACTAACTGCAGGCCCTCTCGAACAACTATATATGCTCTTTCTTAACAAAGGTCGTACTCAACCTCATTATTACAAGGTGTTACATAAAATACTTTAGAAACATTACACAAGAATAAAACTGGAGTAAGTGCTTAAATAATGATCAAGGTTACTACAACTGAGAAATGAATACAATGAAGCAGTACATTTCTTTACTTTAGCGTTATTATTTCTTTCGAAAATAACATGTTACATCAGCCTGTGCCTCTTGTCCTGATATTATGTAACTACATTCAGTATGATGATACTCGAGCAATGATATCTTACTGCATCTGGTTTGCTCAGTGGCTGATGAAAGATGTAGTGTAGAGAATGAAAAACTAGTCCTCAACGTATGTAATCAAATCACTAAAATATTCTTTTTGCATACAAGGAGCAACGACCCCCTTACACTGCCAATAAGAAGGATTGCCAATTGAAATGTCTTTCGCAGCCATCTACAGGGACTTCCACATAACCTCCTTGAATGTACTCCCTATGTTTTCGCGATCCCCCTCCTCCCATGTCTCCCCTTGGTTGGTACCCTATCCACGAATTAAAATCGATCGGTTCCACGGGCATACAATTTCAGTCGCCCCCATGACCTTCAACCGTTCGTTACTTTTAGCTCTCAAGAATGTCGAGGCGCTAACATCATTTACATCGACCGCTCTAAAACCTTATATAGGGCGGGATATGCTTTCACATCTCCCACAGGTCAGAAACAACATTCGTTGCCGGTAACAGGACTCAATGAACAGTCTTCAGGCCATTGACCACCGTTTCTCATGTCACTCTGTGATATCTGCTATTGGTGACCCCTCTGAATCTTATTCTTACTGCCTGCTCAGTTGTCTTTTTCTGTATCCCAGGTCATGTGGGCATCATAGGGAATGATTTGGACGATTATTTGGATAGAGAAATATTTTATCACCCAACATTCATTTCAGCGATCCCAGGTGCGGATTTCAAGTTTCAAATAGGGCCTGTATTTACTCAGAGATGGAAAAAATATGGTGGGCTGCTGCCCCCTCTTTTACTGGGTAATAATTATGCTTGTATCATCAGCAAACAGTGTCAGTTCAGCATCTTGTTTCACATAAGAAGGGAGGTCATTCACATATATCAAGAACAGAAGGGGACCCATGATCGAACCTTGTGGAACACCTAATGTAATTTCACCCCAGTTAGATGAAGTGGCAAACTCATTTGATTCACATGAAGCATATAAAGAGACTTTATGCTTCCTGTTCTGTAGATATGACTTAAACCACTCGTAAGCTGTTCAATTTCTACCATAGAATTGTAATTTCTCTAACATAATGTCATGGTTCACACAATGAAATGCTTTGGATAAGTCATAGAATATTCCTAGTGGTGACATTTTACTATTTAAAAGTCTTTATTATGTGGACAGTGAAATTGTATATGGCTGTCTCAGTGGAACAGCATATCTGAAATCCGAACTGTGATTTACTAGGTATCCCATTACTGTTGAGATGGCTAACCACTCTTGAGTGCAAAACTTTCTCAAAGATTTTTGAAAATGATGTAAGCTGACTGGTTATTATTGACATCTGTGGTTTCCCCCTTTTTGTAGAGGGCCTGACAATGGCATATTTTAACCTGTCTGGAAAAATACCCTGAGTCAGTGATGCATTACATATGTGACTCAAAACATCAGCTGTAATTGCTCCACATTGTTTTAATAACTTGTTAGAGATTTCATCCACTCCAACAGAACATTTATTTTTCAAAGATTTAATAATTTTCCTTATTTCATGAGGGGTTGTTAAATGAAATTTATTCTAACTAAAGTTTTTCAAAACTGACTCTTCCATGTACTGCCTCACTTTTTCTTTTGAACTACTCTCACCAATTTTTTCTTCTACACTTTAGAAGTGATTGTTAAATACATTGGCTACCTCTTTTGGTTAAGATGGTCTCATTCTCTTTAACAGTAATACTACCTACCCCAGTGGTTACTTTTCCTGTCTCCCTTCTAACAACATTCCATACTGATTTGATTTTATTGCTGGAGTTGTTAATTTCTTCTCTAACATACATATTTCTTGATTTCCTTACAACTTTTCTTAGTATGTTACAATAATTTTTACAGTGTAAAACTACTTATGGACTTTACTAGTTCTTGCTGTCTCATACAGTTTTCTTTTTCTTTCTGAAGACACTTGAATACCTGTAGTAATCCAAGGTTTCTTTGAAAAGTGTGTGGTGTTACATTTAGTAATTTTCTTTAAAAAACAATGTTCAAAAAGGGATATAAATTTATAAAGAAATATGTTACATTTATCATTAGCATTTGGCTCATTATATACATCTTCCCAGTTTACATTTCCTAAACTTTCTCTGAAGTGATCTATAGATACCAGGTTAGCACCCTCACACTTTTACTTAATGGTATCTGAAGTTTACACCCTGTTACGTTTTGTAAGTTAATCGGTTGTGCATCATGGTCAGATAATCCATTTACCACAGGGAAAGCATGTGTGTGTTCTACATCCTCTTGCTGTACATACATTATCTATTAGAGTACTACTGTCCTCAGCTATATGTGTAGGGAAATTGATCACTGATTCTAAGTTATATGTTGTTAACAACACTTCTAGTTCACTTTCCCTATCAGAATTACTTAGAAAGTTAACGTTGAAATCACCACAGGCTAATAACTTATTCTTTTTGTCTGATAGACAGCATAATAGGGAGTCACTTTTTTATGAATAGCTCCCAATCTCCTAGTGGAGACCTGTACACTGTTGCTAATATCAACAAAACATTATCTAGCTGAAGTTCACATGCACGAACCTCAAAATGCTGATCAACACAAAATTTGCTTACTTCAACAGTTCTGTATTTATACCCTTGTTTTATGAACATGGCAATTCCTTTGTCCATTCTCGATCTACAAGTGTAAGATGCTAAATTATATCCATTTATACTGACATTTTCCATCACCACAGTTACATGGTGCTCAGACAGACAAAGTATATCAGTCTCATTCTTATTTTTGAGATCATCTAAACACATTATCAGCTCATCTATTTTATTTTTTATTCCCCTGATATTTTGGTGAAGTAAGTTGATACCACCCTTAGCTTTATCCCTATTTGCTGTGCATGAAGTTTCTTTTCTTCTGTTTTCCTTGGTTGTTGTCTGTCTGGAATTTGGCTTTAACCTAAAAAAACCTGTCTGCCTGGACCCAATAACCACAGTGATCACCTCTTGTGTGACTGTGGTCCCCCTTACAGTATCTGCTAATAGAGAAGCTAACTTATCTTTCCCCTTCCTATTAAGGTGCAGGCCATGTGCAGTGTAACCCCCCCTACCAATAGCATCAACTGGAACAACACTCATGTGAGACTTTGCCAGTGTCTGGAGCATCCTGTTCAGCTCAGTGTTAACATGCCTTACAGCAGTGTTTACCCAGGGCTGATCATGGCGCTGAAAGACCTCCACAAACCCCACATTTCTGTGCCTAGTTCCTGCTCCTATTTCATTCAGGTCACTCCTAATACTATATCTTGGATTCATAGCCAGTCTGTTTCCTGCTCCCCCAACTATAATTATCTGATCTTCCTTCTCAAAGTCCTTGCATAGCTGGCCTAAGTTTTCTATCACCTGGATAAGGCTAGCACTTGGTTCCACAAAACTTGTGACCTGGAACTCTGTCCCTAATTTCTCCTGAAGCTGGTGGCCCACACCCCTCCCATGACTGCTACCTATAAGCAGAATTCTTATTTTCCTATTCTGGTTTGATGCCGACCCGGTCTTTTTTCTTTAAGCTAGTATTCTGCTTCAATGTACATTCAACTACATCTGAATGAAAACATTAACAGTCTCTCTATTGCTGTCTTTGACAGAACTACTTATAATACTTCTCATCTGCTAAAAGGATCAAGTTTGTTATAGATAATTTACTTTGTTTTGTTATCAGTTTTTGTCTTGCTTGATGTGGCCTGTCGCCGGCCGCAGTGGTCTCGCGGTTCTAGGCGCGCAGTCCGGAGCAGTGCGACTGCTACGGTCGCAGGTTCGAATCCTGCCTTGGGCATGGATGTGTGTGATGTCCTTAGGTTAGTTAGGTTTAAGTAGTTCTAAGTTCTAGGGACTGATAACCACAGCAGATGAGTCCCATAGTGCTCAGAGCCATTTGAACCATTTGATGTGGCCTGTCACAACTTCCTCAACCTCTTCATTTCAGATTACTGCTTACATCCAACATCATCCATTATTTGTTGAATATATTCCAGTCTATGTCTTCCCTTATATTTTTACACTGTACAGCTTCGTCTAGCGCCGTGTAAGTTGTTCTCCGATGTCGTAAAACAAGTTCTACCATCCTGTTCCTTCCCTTATTCTATTTCCTCACTACTTATATAAAGAATGAGTAGATCCAAAATTGAACCCTTCATTCATTATTTCTCTTCAGGTAATGAAACTTGCTCATTTTTCAGGATTCTCTGTAATATTCATTACCAATTTCTTATTTTATTGACTATATCCCAAATAAACTGTTTTAATACTTTTTCCCATAAAATTTAGAATGTCCTAAAAAGTACAATGCTTTACGTGTTCATATGGTTCAGCCTTTCGACACGGTCATTTTTTAGAGCTTGTATTATTTGATGAGTAACTGTATGAATAGCATTCTTATTTCAGCAGATCTTCTGGTATTCTGCAGTCTAGTAGGGAAATTGTTTCTACTTAAATCTTACAGAACTCTTTTTAGAAAAAATATAATAGTTATTTAGGTTTGCCTATCATCTTTCTTACAAGGATGTTCATCAATGGTACATTGTAATTAGACTTGAAAATTTCCCTGTGCTACCAATGAATTTCATACATCACTAATGATTTCTTAAGTCAGAACGTCTCAACATAATTATGCTCTAAAATCCATGACTATAATCTGAACTTTAAGCTTCAAGAGTGCTTATAATTCTGTTAACTTCATTAAAGATTGCTGCTTAAATGTTTATGAAATGCTATGTTCAATATATTCCTTGCTCTTTCATTTGATCTAGTTTCTTCTGCTGACTTTGGAACGTAATCAACGAAGTACAAGTATTCTTAATAATCACATTATATTCACTCAGTGGTACTAATTTGTGCACTGTCTAGTTGGCCTGCATCTTGTTTCACAATGCAATATATAATTTTATGACCGGTATCATTAACCCTTCCTATTATGTACGTATTTATGGATCTTTTAAGAACTTTCCCCAATGTACTGCAGTAACTTTTCTAGAATGCAATTCCTACAGGAACTTTACTTGTTCTTGTATGTATATAAATTTCATTTTTGTGTTACAGAATATTTTAAACTCTTTAGTTATTCATGGTTTTTACTTGTTTCGGTGGAATTTCGGAGCAATTTGTAGAGAAGTTACTTTATTGGCACAATTTAACTACGATCGTTATCCTTACACAGTTCATCTGTCACATCTTACTGTCAAAAAATTGTACCCTTGTTTCATTAATAAATCTCATCATTCTGTGTAAATGTCTCAGAGGTATATGGCGCTAATTGCCCAACTTGGTCACAATATGCATTGATCACGTGTAAATAATGAATTGTTCGACCTGCAATCTGTCTATGAAATATTATTAACAAGAATTCTACTATTCTGATGTACTCCATGTGGAAAATTTAATATGTAATCTGATTGTAACAGGTGAATAATATTTTCAGCTCAGTTTTCTCTGTTAGAATATCTTAAGAAATTCACATTCTCAGATTCACAAACTGTTAACCATTTCTCCTGGTCAGACAGGTAACCCAACAGTGACTCTCATAAATATCAGGAAGTTTTCCAACGATGAACAGTACACCATTGCAACAAAAAGAGATGCATTCTTCAATAACAAGCCCTTAGAGTTAGGTTAAGATCTATGAAAAACTGCGTATTTCAGAATTCTTTGCTTTTATGTAAGCTACAATGCAACTACATCTTTCTTCAGTATTGTCTGTATGACTTCCGATAAGATAAGAATGATGATGCTTATCAGTTTCATTAGAAGACCTAAAATAAAGGTATGAGAAACTCACAAGAAAGGAAGGATATGTCTGAGTACATTTATAGGATAATGATTGAGATAATACGATTATGTTTGCATGTAAGTTTAGATGTTGTAAAGGATCTGGTGAATAAGGACAGGCTTATGATTCCGTAAGTAGACACACTTAGGCTAGTTCTTGGAATGAGAAGGGAGCCTTGATATTGAGAAGGTAGAGTTCGTTGTATTTGATAGGAAGAGTATATTGAAGATGAATTTTCTGGTCTGGTTCTATCCTAATTTAGATAGTTTGACTTTTTTTAACGTCGAATAGTATTTTTTATACTTGACAAGGGTAAACCAGGATTGTGAGTTGTTCATCCTGTTTTATTATCTATAATTACTGTAGATATATTCTGAGGTAGAGTGTTTCTGTGCAAAGTACTAAGTTTACCTAGGATTTTAGAATTATAGGCTCTAAAACGACGAAAAAGTTTATCAGTTCTCAAATGCCATTGTAGGAAATCTAGTGGTTAGATTTTGGACATGTTTGTCGCTATTTTCAGTGCTTCCTTTTTGCATCGTGTAATTTTCTAATCGAGTATGTAATTGTATTTGACAGTGCTGCGCGAGTTCTAGTCTGATGTCTGCTAGGAATTACATAATACTCGTAGTTAGTCTCATGTAGGAGGAGAAGAAGAGGAGTTAGTAGAAGATTCTAGATTGAATAGGATACGTAGGCCGAGTTGGGATATAAATTTATATGGCGCCTGACTCTGTTGAAACCAGTGGTATGGAGAATGCATCTGGCATGTGGCAAAAGAAGTGAGTGGATTCTAATTTGGGTCTACGAAAATTTCCAGTTGGCATGCATTAACACTTGGTGTGGTTGTGGATTCAGGTGTAAGCAATAGTAAGAAAGACATGTAGATGTTGGTGGTCACTTCCAACTGTTAAAGGTTTTCACATAGATGTACACTAATAGTTAAGGGAAAGTAAGATTTAGTATCACACCTGAAAATACTTTCTGGATAGTTATGCGCTACGTCATCAACCAGAGAGTTCATAAATGCTCACCAATGCTGGAGTCTATTGCGGAATATTGGAATGACATATCACAGTTGATGTTTAGGGAGGAGATTTTTGGGTTGAAAGTGAAAAGTTGACTGCGCATGTTGAAATAATTTGAAGGAAAGGTGACCAGGTGGAGCGAGCAGCTAGTTTGAACTTATGTGAGATACTGAATAGTTTCTGAGGAACACTTCTTGAAGGTTGTAGGGTTGTTGGAATTGATGATTTTGTTTTTTCAGGGTGTAACTTAAGGATCTTAAGATATCTTGGGTAGCAAGATCCATTGGATCGAAGGGTGGTACTAGTAGATTGGAGAGCAACACTTCAATCACGTTCCATGGGTTGTGTTTTACCTTGTAAGTAGATCAATAGGTGGAGTGAACTGACAAGAGTTTCATGTCGTTGGAGGCAATTGGTAGTGGCACTGTAGAAGTAACAGCTTGACAATAGGGACATACCGGAAGATTTTTACACTATGAAAATAACCATAATTTAAATACCTCTGGCATTGTTAGGTCTATAGGTGGGATGTGAGAAGCTGTCCTTTGTCTTTGGTTGTGGGCTGGGGAAATTTGTACGTCGTTGGGGTTTGCGAATGTGAGTACTAGTGTAAAGACTCTGTTGACGACACGGATGAAGTTAAGAGAAGGCGAAGGGGTTGTGTTCGGCTGCTTGTGAAGCGGTGTGGAAGAAGCTGAATTTCATGTTTGGGTTAAAGATGACACAGTGGGTCTTTTTCAAAATAACGGTAAGTGCGATTTGACGAGGACATAGTCTTTTCATGATCTCTAGTGGCTGATTGGAAGGTTAGTGAAAAGCTGTACTTAAATTATAGAGTCTGATTTCTGAAGTGAGTTTCTTGGGATCTGAAGAGGACAGGATGAAAGTAGATATGTTGCCTGAGCGTAATATCGTGCAATAATTCAGGGGCGGTAGTCGGCAATGCAGCTGGAATTTCCGTCGGAATATATGCCATACTAGATTAGTCAAAGTTTTATCGGCTCTAAAAATAAACTTAAGTAATTAATATAGAAATCAATTATAATCCTCGTGCCACGGTAGTGTACCATGCTGCTAGAGGAAACAAAACAAAATGGGACAGCCCATCCCCAATTTATCAGTGGGTTGCGCTGTTTGGGCACGTACCAGAAAATAAACGGAAAATTAAGTATGTAACTTTATTTTCGAGGTCATAATAAAAACCTTGACTGCACCTCTTGGGTATCGATGATGAAAGGACAGTTGCACTGTGGTGTATGAGAGAGGAATATTAGGCAAGTAGGCTAGAACTGTCGGTAAGAAGCTACAGGTGGAAACAGCTTGAGCAGTCGATGGATATGGAAGAGGTGGTAAGAACGGAGTGCGGGGAGAAGGGGGGGGGGGGGGGGAGGGTAGGAATGAAGAGTGGAAATGGAACACTTTCGAAGTGCCATTTTTTCACAAAACGCTTTTCAGTACTATTGCGTTGTCGGAACTCTGTTGAATGTCTCTAGAAAGTCGTTCAAAAATGTGTTAGAAGATGGCGCATGGTGCTTGTGCCAAGCTGTGGCCCTCTGAAGTTCCAAAATTTGAAAGATATATAAAAGTTGTTTTTGTTGCCTGCAGTTCTACAACTGGTAGTTACAAGTCTATGCCGTATTTCTGTACTTGTTTCATCACAACTACAGCGTTGTGTATCAGTATTAATATCACATGGAACAAAAACTTTCTTCCTACTATTTCGACGAAAACTGCCATTCCGGAAACTGTGGCTGTGTCTGAAATACAAGTTGAGTCTTGCAGACAAGAAAACAGCAACCAGCGAGCGCTAATAAGGCTGCTTATGTACGTTGGTTGTCTGAAAAGAAACACCTAACAACTAAGGTAAACAGAAAATATAAAATAAACATGAACAGCCTTCTGAAGAACAACCTGTTGATTCTAAACCGTTCACGGCGCTATTTGCGTAAATAAATAGCTTCACTAACCGCGGCTGGTTGCTGTTTTCTTCTTTACAGGAATCAACTTGTAAAAACTTTCTTATTGGCACTTATAACCAGTCAGTTTCCTGATGTGGCTCTTACAATGTTCTAATCTGTCATTAATTTTTTGGACTTGTGCGGTGGGAAGCATAATTATGTGGTATCAGAATACCTTCTGAAGTTTTTGACACAAATCAGTTATGTAAAATTGTTTTTGGTAGTGACGACTGTTACATCAAAATGAGGACGGCGTTGAGAAAAGACGTCGATGATTAATGTTGACGCGAGGACATGACTGTGACTTCATCCGATGACAAACACCGACGCGAAATCTAATGATTTGAGGATAGTGACAGCAGTCACTGACACGTTGGATAAACGGGAGCGTTCCGCTAATATTTCGAATTCTTTGTAAAATTTCAATTAATACTGATATTTACAAATATGTATAATTTTGTGATTGTGTGTATGTGTGTGTGTGTGTGTGTGTGTGTGTGTGTGTGTGTGGTTCACGTTGAATTCCTTACAGGATTTAATACAGATAGATATCAGTAAGTTAATTTTAGCGCCAAATGGTACCAAGGTTTATAACAAACAATTTTCGGGATTCTTGTACGTCTTAAGCACGTTTTGTATGTTTTTCCACACTAAGTGTTACACAACTACACCATCGAAGAGATGTCTTAACAATATTCAGAGATGTGCTTTCTTTTTATTAAATTTCAGTTTGCTGCCAGTCTCCGAAAATCGTGACCTCATCACTAGACTTGGCCACTGTTTCTATGTTTCGATACAGTGTATCGATACGTGGAACTGTTTGAGTGTTTCGGAACGGCTGTGGTTCACTGTTTCGAAACAGTGGTGTTTCATTCCGCCCCTGTCTCGGATATCCGGACCAGATTCGATCTCGAGCCAGACACAGAAACTGTATCGTTGTTTCAAAATAAAGCTGTTTCAGTCCACCTGTGCTTGGAACGGACTGATTGAATCGAAACAGTGATGTTTCATTCCGCTCTGTGTCGGACGAGATTCGGGCTCGGCACAGGTACTGAAACACAACATACCACTTCGTGAAACACTTTCAAGAGTGTCGAAATCATTTGACAAGCAATAGCATGAAGCTTAAGATATCCGAAAATAAAGCTTCGTTTCTAGATGACTGTCCTATTCCGAAATGGCGTAATATTTGCTTTATAAACATTAACCAAACAATAAAACAACGCATACTATTCACATTCAAAATAATAAATATGTGAAAATCATTCAGTTAAATTACACTTTTTTTATAACATACATTTCTCTGTTAAAGTACAGTAATCATATTAAGAAACGCAAGTAAGCCTAGAACATTTTGAATAAAAAAAAGGCGTAGAGTGACAGTTATTATACATATACATAAATTTAATGTAGGTATAATTGCAAGCAATCTGTTTGACATATCACTGATAGTGTAATAGTGAACGGGAAGGGCTGGGAAGCATGGTGAATTTATAGTTACGGTTTGAAACACCTTGAAAGACAAAAATTTTTCTGTTATATTTTGTTATTTATTCGAATTATTTGGCATTATTTGTGAGTCTATAGTCACTGTGCCTATTATCCACAATGATTCCCTTTGTGTGCATGGGAATTAGCAGGATTTGTATATTCTTATACTAGCGGAATGTGGGAATCCCAGTACCATATCCGTTGTTTCTGCAGTTCGCTCCCACCTCCTCTTCCGTTCGTGATGGTTCTTCTGTCTTCAGCTATGGCTGTCCTCAGCCAATTGAAAAGTATGAAAGTCACACGACACGAAAGCAGCGCATTTGCTGCATGAAATACGAAACTGCCAAGACGCCTAAGTGATAGTTTCATACTTTCTGCGATATGGTTCAAATGGCTCTGAGCACTATGGGACTCAACTGCTGTGGTTATCAGTCCCCTAGAACTTAGAACTACTTAAACCTAACTAACCTAAGGACATCACACACATCCATGCCCGAGGCAGGATTCGAACCTGCGACCGTAGCAGTCCCACGGTTCCGGACTGCGCGCCTAGAACCGCGAGACCACCGCGGCCGGCTCTGCGATATGATTAGCGCTCTCGCACCTCATTTGTGTTTATATGGACATACCTATACAGTAGACATTCAAGATGATAAAATGTCTAGGTTTATTAGATTACAAAACACAAACTGTTTCACTGCTTCGAAACAGCGTATCGAAACATTACATTGTACTGTTTCATTTGTTTCGAAACAGTTACGTGTTTCGGTTTGCCCATCTCTACTCATTACCAAATTGTAGCGCTAATAAACAGCTCCAGTCTGTGGTGACTCCCTGTGCCTCGTTTGCGGCCTACTAGGCAGGACAGGGCAGGCCGTGGGCGCGCCCATTGCGCTCGCCTTTAAGTCACATTTCATTTCACGGCTGCGAGTTTTACCGTGTAGACACATCGCCGCGCGGCCCGTTGTCAGTCACTCAGACCGAAGAAATTACCCTCTTCTCTTTGGGGAAATACAGCCGCGCCGAGAGAACATTATTGCGGGGTATTGTGTGCTCTCTAGAAAGCAATCTCTCGTTGAACCATTAATTGCATTTCTGTTGGCGACCGGTTTCTGGCGAAACTCGGAGTTTCCGGAAGGGCCTTCTCTCTCTATATTACCACGATTACAGTTTCTCGTGTAATGATTGCTGTTTGGCACTGAGATTTTGGCCTGTTTTTGCGTTAGACGAGCATATTATTTACGCCTGCTACATTCGTAGACCCGGATTGATTCGGAGTACATTCGACGTAAGTATCACCTCTCGTACTAGGCATCCACGTCACGAAATAAGTTCTGTATGCTAAAACTCTTGTTTGTAAAATTTTATGAAAATGTAATGCATCTCGCCGTCATTAGCCAAAACATTCAACGTAGAATGTTGTTTTAGCGTATGGTACTCGACTCGTAGTTCGGTGTTAGTTTAACTAAAACTGGTCTCTGCAGGTATGCCATCCTCCTTAAATGTAAGGCTATGCAACACATACCAGTTAATTTTGCAATACAACATAACTGTTGTATTTATGTTTTTTCAAAATAATGTCCTACGCACATTACTTGTATTCAGACTTCAAAACCATACAGTATACGTCTCGTTAGTTCAAGAACCTTAGAGCTGTAGAGCATCCCCATGGCTGCATACTCTCACAAGCTCTTCAACCAACCATAAAAACCACCCTTTTCCCCGAGACTCATTTACGGGAACTAGTCAGTCAAATGGAGCAATTTCAGAACTGTAAAGCCTACTGAAGCTAAATGAGCTCTATACATTATTACCTGATCAACTGGGTCAGTGTCATGATGAAAGGAGCACCTGCAAGATATCGATCTCGGACGGAGCGTCTGTACACAACCGTGCGACTATCACTTCGTGATTACTCCTGAATTTAAGCTCTTATTGTGGGTGCACCGCAGGAATGGTGGAAGTGTCTACTTTTATTTTTTGTGTGAATAATTCATTTTAGTTGGAAAGGCGGCGACATAAGCGGTAATGTTTAAGAGAAAGCGTGCTTTTTCGAGGAATTTTTTACCAGTTGCTATCGGAGGGGTCATAGAAGCCAGACGGTAATTCGGAGAAAAAATTTCCTTTTCACAGCTGAGAATTAGAAACCTTTTTCTATTTGTAGGCGTATTTTCGTTTTTTATGATTTCACCGCAATAAAGTCAAATGCAGTAGGTTGCGACTGAGCTTCCAATACATGCGATAAGCACCTATTCACCAGCCAAGAATGGCAACTTCCTATTCGCATTCCCTTAAAGCACTGCCTCGTTCAGTTGTTGCAAGTAGAGGGCAATAGAATGGGAAATTGCAAGTGATCTCTCGACATACAAGCAGCTCTCAACCAATGATAAATGAAATATATTGTACGGATTAAAAGTAAATGAAAAATCGATTAGCTTGAAATAAATTTTGTTGAAAATAATAGTGAATGAAATGCAGCCAACTGTCGCTTTCGCTGCAAGCTGAGGTTTCGCTGCTGCTCTTGCAGTCGTTTTCTTGGACTGACCAAAACGGTATTTCTGTGTCGGGCCTGGGTTATTTATGTATATCTGTTTTCAAGTTTATGTACATGACTGAATTCCTCCACTTTTCAGTGTGAAGCAACGCTACTATAAAGTATAATTTATCTTAAAAAAAAAAAACTTCTTCTCTGCTACCTTGTTCTTGACAAAGGATCGTATAAGTTTAGTAGCTCTGAATTTGCAGTGCGCCACAGGCAACAGCGGAAGTTGAACTTCTATGTCCATTGAGTGCACTAAGTTTTCCAAAACGTATCATTGAGACCCGAAATGCGGTCTCACGTTTTCCAATAGTCGTGCTTTAGTAAATTCGTCGTACGACGTGGCATTAAATAGCTCTACTTTACTGCTTTACATCCATGCAATGATAGAATGTTTCGCCGGCCGGAGTGGCCGTGCGGTTCTAGGCGCTGCAGTCTGGAGCCGAGCGACCGCTACGGTCGCAGGTTCGAATCCTGCCTCGGGCATGGATGTGTGTGATGTCCTTAGGTTAGTTAGGTTTAATTAGTTCTAAGTTCTAGGTGACTGATAACCTCAGAAGTTAAGTCCCATAGTGCTCAGAACCATTTGAACCATAGAATGTTTCATCAGTTTCGTAGATGGATCTCGTGATAATGGATTGATCATCGTGTTTTGTAGAGCCTGATCTATACCAATAATAGATCTGTTCTGTAATTTTTTGAGAACGCTCCTAAACCACCTTTCATGGTGTCTGGCATTCATCTCAGAATATCTGCACCTCCATTTTGCCTGAACCCATCTCCGTTCCAAAGTGGCATATTATAATACTTTCTCCAGAACCGGACGGTATTTGAATTCCTTCTTTCCGGCCATTCCATTCTTGGACACTACTTCTGTGAGAATTGTATACATTTTCTGATGCCTATGGCATTTTTTGTTCCTGTCATCCAAACTTTCTGGAATGATTTGCACCACACCAACTCTCACCAATGTAATAAATAGTCCATCTAAGTGCAGTACTTCCCGCAAGTTCTCTCTTTCTCCTGGTACTTAATTATTTTCCATCTGCAGCCGAATTTCCGAACAGTGCACCAAAGGGTTTTCTCACTCATATCAGGAAAGTCTTCCACTGGAGTCTTCAACATTTCCATTACAACTGCTGCTGTTAATAAACTGATTTTCCACACAGAAATTGTGGAGTTCACGGTGTAAACTTGTCCAATGCAACGTTCTGCAGCCTGCCAGAACTCTTTTTTGGCGATATAAAACTTGAAGTTTTTCTAGGCCATATCAAAATTCGCTTCATTGTAGCGTCACTATCACCGAGATATTCAAAGTCAACAACAGAGTTTGCATTTTCACTTATCGTCTACGTATCACCATTAGGCGAACTGCGGCAATAGAAATGGTTCAAATGGCTCTTGGCACTATGGGACTTAACATCTGACGTCATTAGTCCCCTAGAACTTAGAACTACTTAAACCTAAGTAACCTAAAGACATCACACATATCCATAGCCGAGGCAGGATTCGAACCTGCGACCGTAGCAGTCGCGCAGTTCCGGACTGAAGCGCCTAGAACCGCTCGGCTACCGCGGCCGGCTGCGGCAATAGACGTCCGTCATTATTACGACAAAAAGATTAATCGGAAAGCAATGAAAATCCGACATTAAGTAGAGGATGGTTGTATCTTTAAATTGTGCAAAGGGAATTGTTAAATTAATTACGGTCTTGCTTCAGTGACTCGAAGAAGTTGACACTCGCAAAAAAAGGCTTGAAAAAGCATTCTTTCTATACACTATTGCCACGTAGTTCGCCATGTTTCAACTACAACCAAATATTTACACGTCAAATAAAAGTAAACTTTTCCATAGTTCCAACAAGGTACAACACATCAGCCTTCTTAATGTGATGTAGCCCGGTCAGAAGCTCGAAACGAATGTGTCAGTCATAATGAAATGGCTTGTATAGACAGGTATCGTTAAACACAAAGCATCCCAGCATATACGTTTAGAGAGGCGACAACCACGTTTTCCAAGAGCCCTTCTACGATGAAGAATTGAGGCACCATTCTGTCCGTAATAGACCCGGTTTTCAGACTGGGGCAGGTGCACACTTCCGCCAAGCATGATTTAAATCATGTGATTTAGATGAAACTATGCAAACAGAAAGAAACAAAAAAAAGAAACGATGATCATAGATTAGTCCAAACGTACAGCTAAAAACCAAAGAAATGTTAAAAATTATAGCACAGGTGAAACATAATCCTATTAAAAGAGGTAATACAGATTCAGCACTAAAAAGAACTCAAGGAAAAAATGGCTAGTAAAAGCGTCATTGCAAAAGCAGATAGAGGGACCACTGTAATACTCTTATTCTTTTCCTAGAATGAAGTGCATTAAAAAATCAACGGCAGAAACAAAGGAATGCACAACACAAAATTGAGTGACTGACAGAAAATTCATAAGTTATGAGTAATAACAAGTTTTTACATAAAGCAATGGGTGCAACCAAGTCACAAGCAAGTGACTGGAAAATGAGATGCTTACGGCGCTGGGGACTGGACCAGGGAGTGTGTTCAGTGAAAGTTAAACTGCACCCTCTGCTAACGGCGACGGAAAAAGCAGTTGACTACTACAACAAGTAAAAGACGACAAAACAACACTGCAAGTGCAAAACGACTTTGCACAGAAAACTGTTAAAATTAGTAAGATATATTCCTAAGATCGCGGTCTCGAATAGCCTTGAAAATGTTCTTGATATCTTTATCCGTTTAAGAGATGCAGAGGTTCAACCTACCTTACAGGTACACATATAATGGGCACATAAAACCCGCTGCCAAGCGAAATTTAAATAAAAAATAACCACATAAAAATTTTAACGGTATATTCTGTAGGCATTTGTCTAGAAATACCATCTTCCCGCACTCAAAAATCTTTATCGAAATTGAGAAACGTCCCAATAAAGCGGTTTGTGGTTACCAAAACCGAGCCGCAGGTTCCAAGACGGCTATGCATAGCAAATACGTGTAATTTTGTCGCTGTATACCTAAGATCCCGATCTCGAACAACCTTGGAAATGTTACTGTTATTTTCATCCGTTTCCGAGATACAGAGTTTCAAATCTACCATACTTATAGATGTGAAATACGCACGTAAAATCCGGTGAGAGGCGAAAACGTAGTTTACAAAGTGACGTAACACAGAGAAAAATGCTGGAAAGTGTCTCCGTAATCGTCAGAAAGGTTCTGGGAACCCCGTTTTATAGTACTGAAACACAAGCAAAAATTTTTATGAATGTTAAATCCGGTGTGAAGTGTAAAATTAGTTTAGAGTTATTTCAATTTCACATAAACTATCAAAATTTTACTGACCCATATAGTTCTTTTCTCGAATTAAATCGGGTGATGCTGAGGGAATTAGATTAGGAAATGAGACACTTAAAGTAGTAAAGGAGTTTTGCTATTTGAGGAGCAAAATAACTGGTGATGGTCGAAGTAGAGAGGATATAAAATGTAGACTGGCAATGGGAAGGAAAGCGTTTCTGAAGAAGAGAAATTTGTTAACATCGAGTATAGATTTAAGTGTTAGGAAGTCGTTTCTGAAGGTATTTGTATGGAGTGTAGCCATGTATGGAAGTGAAACATGGACAATAAACAGTTTGGACAAGAAGAGAATAGAAGCTTTCGAAATGTGCTACAGAGGAATGCTGAAGATTAGATCGGTAGATCACATAACTAATGAGGAGGTATTGAAAAGGATTGGGGAGAAGAGGAATTTGTGGCACAACTTGACCTGAAGAAGGGATCGGTTGGTAGGACATGTTCTGAGGCATCAAGTGATCACCAATGTGGTACTGGAGGGCAGCGTGGGGGGTAAAAATCGTAGAGGGAGACCAAGAGATGAATACACTAAGCATATTCAGAAGGATGTAGGCTGCAGTAGGTACTGGGAGATGAAGAAGCTTGCACAGGACACAGTAGCATGGAGAGCTGCATCAAACCAGTCTCAGGACTGAAGACCACAACAACAACAACAACAACAACAACAACATAGTTCTTTTCATATGACTGACATTCCCCGCTGTTTCAGGGAAAAGAAGGAAATCAGTGGAAAAAATGTCCCTTTTGCAGCAAAAAAAGACAAATACTCTCCTATATACAAAGCTCTGAGTGAGAAGTGGGGTCCCAGTTGCCTCATTCTACCTTGATTAGCACCTTTAAAAATTATCCCACAAATTTTGGCGTGCGAACATATTTGCACTTTTAATTCTGAGAGAGAAGGAGATAGTGGCTATGGGAAAGAGAAGGAGAAAAGTATTTAATACCGGAAAACATAGACAGTGGTTGTTCTATAGAAAGAGCGACGAGATAATGGTAGTGTAAGAAAAAGAGTGGCAATGAAAAATAGTTGACGGTGACAAATAGAGCTAGGAAAAGAGTAAAGGAGACAGTGTCAGTGGGAGATGAATAAGGATAATGAGAAAATAGAAACGGGTGAGAGTCAGTGATAATGAGACAATCTGGGCAATAACAACCGGGAAGAGGGAAGTACTGACAGCGAAAAGAGACAGTATCAGTTTAAAAGAATGAATGAGTTAGTAGCATTAAGAGAGAGCAAGAAGGAGACAGTGGTAGTGAGAGGAGATAGTTGTAATAGGACAGAACGAGAGAGAATGTGGCTGTGAAACAGGAGACAGTGACAGAGAAAGAGAGATAAAGAGATAATGACAATGAGTAGGGCCGAATGAATGAGTGAGAATGGGCAAGTGGGAGTCGATGGGCTAATATTATTTTCGCATTTTTTGTGCTCAGATAGTGTTTTTTCGCTGGTTGGTTACGGAATAAACATTGCCGATCACTTCACACACTGCTCCCATCTAACGCATCTCTGATGCGATTGTCGGTCACTTTGTCGTAACGATCTTCCAAAAATCACTCTTGATGTTTTGTGGATTCTCACAAAAACCCCCCACAGAAAATTTCTCGAGAAACACGTGGCAAAGCATTTAGAAACATTGATTGTAGCATGTAGGGACTTAACACCATATTCTGTTCTCTGAGTGAGAGACCATCCCCAATTTTGTATTATTAACCTTTCGTGTATCGTCATGTACTTAAGTTGTGATAGAAATATCAGAAGGGAAAGATGATAATCTTTTCGAAATTTCTGGAAGCAAGCAAATAATTACTATAGTTAGTGCGTAGGTCTATGGAAATGGAGATGTATCATCAGACTTTCGGAAGATTTGTATATGCAGAGAGAAGCGACGAATGGAAATTTGTACCAAGGCTGGGATTCGAACCCAGTACACATTTTCATTCATCGCATCAGTCTGCATATATACGACACATTTAGTTGGTGAATGACGCAACCAGTCGAAATATTTTTTAAATATTTTGTTTTAGTGCCATAAACGATTTTGAACCACCATGTTTTAACCCACAACATGTCGTCTGTTCCCACTCTGTAAAAAAATATTTGAGTATTTAATGCCACTTTAAAATTGTTTCATTAATAAAAATTGCTTGCATTTATTTACAAATAATGCAAAATAGTTGTGTTCAGTTACGGAAGTTCTAGTACATGACGATTTGTTTTGTTGTGGTCCATATGGTTTTCTAGGTCGATGTATGTGTTGCTGACTTCCACATAACTTACACATTGTAATTAAATTACTGTGGCGCACTTCATAATATTATTAATGTTAGTGTTCAGCATCACATATGTGCTATACACATAATGTTTTTGTTTACAATGCAAAGATTATCATTAATTTCATCAAATATTGAGCAAGGCTGTAAACAGAGCAAAGATGATGTGTGGGCTGTACGAAACGTAATGTTTTAATAGTAGAAAAAGTTAGCACTCTAAGAGTAAACTTATTGTTGTAAGACTGTAGGACAAATTTTTTTTAGTAGTATTTTTACTGTCAGTTGAAATTACACACACACACACACACACGACAGTTTATAAGTTCGAATCAGGAAACACAAAATTAAAAAGTTGGGTGGTGGGATAAGAGCAGCATATTTGTTCATCATGGCAGTTTATAAAATTACGTACTGGTCGAACTGCAGTGGTTTGACTGTTAGGGGTGCAGTTGAGGTTTGATTTCTGTGAACAAACCAAGCAGATTATGTAGAAAATGTTTATTCTCTAGCTCATTTAAAATGTGTTTGGGTGGGGTGAGGGTGTGAATATATATTTCTAGTTCCTCTGAAAGGTCCATTTTCTTGCCTTCGTGAGTGGTATGTAATATGTGTTAGAAACAGTGTGTCCATACTGATTCACGTGAGTAGCTACTACAAATTTATTTGAATTTTTTAGTTCAAAGTCATGCTTGTGTTCACGATATTTTATATTGAAGCTTTTACTGGTCTGTCTAAGATAAAATCTGGGGCAGTTTTCACAAGTAATCTTATAAATTCCTGATTTTTCTAGGCCTATGCTGATGGTTTTGATGCTTTGGATAAGGTTATGTTGCATAAATGTAAATGTCGTGTAGACCGTTCGCCGGGTGCAAGTCTTTAGATTTGACGCCACTTCGGCGACTTGCGCGTCGATGGGGATGAAATGATGATGATTAGGACAACACAACATCCAGTCTCTGAGCGGAGAAAATCTCCGACCCAGCCGGGAATCGAAGCCGGGGATTTTTTTTTTAACGTATATATACTTTTATTTACAGGTTTTAACAATTACAGATTTTTATGTGAAACTGATCTGCTATATTATTAAGCGTTCATGGACATTTTCTTGTTTCTATTTTGTTAGTGTTCTTGAATTGTCTTTTGGTAAGGAATAACACTTATAGTCGTGAATGTCCTTCATATAATTTTTTGCATATTGCGTTCACGCGGTTGTGGTCAACTTGCCTTACTTTGGTCTGTTGTATTGAGTTTAAATATTTTTTTTATTTTAGATTTATGCTGTATGGTGATAAAAATTGCGTATATGGTATCATGTTCGCGATATTTATGACAAAGGGGAAACAAATAGAAACAAAAAAACATATATATATATATATGAATAAATTGAGCGAGAGAGCACACTAATGTATGAAGGACACTATTTAGATTTCGTTGTTACCTTGATTCACTTGTTTGGTATCCTTTGCACTTGATTTCTGGCTGATCATTCTGTTTGCTTGCTTTGTTTTCCTATGAGGAAAGGACACTGTATCGATAGAATTTGTGCAAGTGACACACACTTGCGCACTTTCACTTTGTACTTTGCATACACATTTTAACACACGCTTTTATCACTACACGGCTTTTGATGTTGGTGTTTTGGTGAGATGGATGGGCGATGTCCTCAGCTACTGGGGCGGGGGGGCGGGGGGGGGGGGCGTCGTTTACGGCGTCTCCTAAGGCGGCGGCGTCCAGCGGGACCTGCAGGAAGTTATGGAAGGTCTCGCGGTAGTTCTTGCGTTGTTTGGCCCTCTAGTGTTCCTCCCACAGGTCCGTGCGGAACTGCTCCTTGTCGGTCTGACGTTTGCTGACGATGGTGTGTGCTGTTGTGGCGAGAATCCACACGGTGGCCGGCGTTTTGGGTTGGGGAAAGGCTTCGCTTCCGGGACAGTGGCAGCTGTGACGTGTATCACCCCATCGTCAGTTCTGTTGCTGTGGGCGATCATTCTCCTCGCTGTCGCCCATGGGCTTTCTTGAGTTCGACTTTGATGTTCGTAGCCAGGCACTTTGCTACTATTTTGTAGTCAGGATTTAGTAACGTTATGGGCCGAAAGTCTTAGATTATGTTGGCTGCCTGCTTTTTGGGGAGCAGAATCACCGTCCCTTGCAGAAATTTTGATGGCAATTCTGCCACGTTTAAGACTTCATTGCCGGCCGGGGTGACCGACCGGTTCTAGGCGTACAGTCTGGAGCCGCGCGACCGCTACGGTCGCAGGTTCGAATCCTGCCTCGGGCATGGATGTGTGTGATGTCCTTAGGTTAGTTAGGTTTAAGTAGTTCTAAGTTCTAGGGGACTGATGACCTCAGAAGTTAAGTCCCATAGTGCTCAGAGCCATTTGAACCCTTTCTTAAGACTTCATTTACTATTTCAGTAAGAATACCACCGACTGTGCCCCAGAGCGCAGTGTAGAATTCCGTTGGGATACCGTCTGCGCCTGGAGCTCTTGGGGGTCTGATGTCTTTAATGGTGGCTCTCACCTCGTCGTCTGTCGCATTTTCATTTAACAGCGCCCGGTCTGCCTTGGTAAGGATCCGGCTGGTTTCTTGCAGGATCCTCGCTATTTCTGCGTCGTCGTTGTCTTTTCCTTGGGACAGGTTGTTGAAATGGTCTTCGACGTGGCTCATGATTTCTTTATTCGTCGATAGTTTGTTACCGTCCTTGTCAACGAGTTCCCTTATTTGTTTAGTGCTAGCCCTCTGTCTCTCCCAGCGTGGCAGGTTCATCTTCGATTCCGCTGTTTGTCTGGCTGCGGGCGATGACACCTCTCATTTTGTCCCTTTTCATGCTCAGTATACGTGCCTTGAGTCTTCTGATCCGCGGCAGAAACAGTTCGTCGTCCGCAGGGGCGTCCATCGCGTCCCGTAGCCATCTTGTGTAGAAGTCTGCCGTGTTTCGTTTCCAGAAATCCTTCTCAGCGCTGTACCTTATCAGTGTCCTTCTTATTTCCGGTTTGGCGTGTTCTACCCACCACTGAGTAGTAGAATTATACTCGCCTCGCCTCTGTCTGCATGCATGAATCGTGTCAGCAATTCCCTGCCTTAACTTTTAGTCCGTGAGGTGGCTTGTATTCAGCTTCCACGTCCCTCTTCCTGCTTGCAGCTTTCTTACTAGTAGACGGAGTTTGCACGGATAGGCACAGTGGTCTGAGGAGATCACAGGGCAGACTTCTACTTCTGTCACAGAGGCGACCGTCTCTCTGTTTATATATACTCTGTCGATTATGCTTTTGCCGCGGTTATACAGGTACGTGGACTCGGTGTGGTCTTGGTGTAGTAGACGCCAGGTGTCTGCTAATTTTAGACGCCTATCTAATTCGATTGACATTCTGTCGCACTAACCACTCAGCTACCAGGGGCGGACTACGTTGCATTGTGTCGTTGGTATGGAAACTAATTTGAACTACTGCCCTGTGGTAAAGATTGCCAATTTGGTATTAGATTGTGTCTAGGAAGGGAATGTGTGCAAATAGTTCCTTTTCTGTTCCTGATTGTGAATTTACTGCAAGTGATTTACTATCTTTAATTTTACTGTGCAAGAGGTCAATTATTTGTGGCTTACAGCCATTATTTTCAGCTACAACTTTGATAATATTGATTTCTTTCTTCTTGGCAGATCAACTGAGCGGAATTTTATTTATACATTGTAACATGGATCAGAAATAAACCATTTTGTGCTGTGTAGGGTGGCATAAATAATTATTTATAATTACTTCTGTGGTGGTTGATTTTCTATGAATTTCAGAAGCATGCTTTTGATTGAACTGAAACTCTCTTTTGTCTGATGCTCAAGAGTGAATTTGATATTGGGGTACATGTTACTCATGGCATTTGTAAATGATTCTATTTCATCTACTGTACCACTGAACAAGATGACTATGTCATCAACATACCTTTTGTGATACAGCAGTTTATCTTTTAAATGGGTATTGACCCTGAAAAATTTATTTTCCAGATGATAAATGTAATTATCGGATAAAAGCCCGGCAAGACTGCTTCCCATTGCTAGGTCATCTGCCTGCATATAGATTTTCTTGTTGAATCAGAAGTAGTTATGTGCTAGAATTAACTCTAACATCTCTGAGTTCGTGTATCTGTGGGTTGCAAAGCTACTTGTTTTTTTAATTGCATTATTTCAATAGTTTCAGGATAGTATTATTTGTGTACAGGTTTCCAATATCCAGGAAAGCAAATCTGGCATTTGTTGGTATGTGCACTTCGTTTGCATCATTAATAAATCTTTGAGGATTTCTCTCAGTAGTTGTCTTCAAATGTGTAAAAACTGCTACAGAAATATTTAAGCTTCTTAAAGATGTAGTATTCAGGACTGTTCCTTGAGTTAACAGTCGGACATATTGGGCACTGATTTTTATGAGTCTTTGGCGAAAATCTTAGTTTATGAGGTACGGAGTTCATGACTGAGCTATGTTGAACATCAGCATCTGATGGAAGGTAGTTGGAATATTTAATTTCCTGGGCTAAACTTGATATTTAGCTATGGGTTCAGCCTTCAGAAAGAATTGTAAGGTTTTGTCGATTTAATCTTCTTCATACATAACTGCAGTGTTTCTAGAATGAAATTTTCGCTCTACAGCGGAGTGTGCGCTAATATGAAACTTCCTGGCAGATTGAAACTGTGTGCAGGACCGAGACTCGAACCCGGAACCTTTGCCTTTCGCGGGCAAGCGCTCTACCAACTGAGCTACCCAAGCACGACTCCCGCCCCGTCCTCACAGCCTTAATTTCGCCAGTACCTCGTCTCCTACCTTCCAAACTTCACAGAAGCCCTCCTGCGAACTTTACAGAACTAGCACTCCTGGAAGAAAGGATATTGCGGAGACATGGCTTAGCCACAGCCTGCCAGTTTTAATCAGTCAGGAAGTTTCGTATGAGCGCACACTCCGCTGTAGAGTGAAAATTTCATTCTAGAAACATCCCCCAGGCTGTGGCTAAGCCATGTCTCCGCAATATCCTTTCTTCCAGGAGTGCTAGTTCTGCAAAGTTCGCAGGAGAGCTTCTGTGAAGTTTGGAAGGTAGGAGACGAGGTACTGGCGGAATTAAAGCTGTGAGGACGGGGTGTGAGTCGTGCTTGGGTATCTCAGTTGATAGAGCACTTGCCCGCGAAAGGTAAAGGTCCCGGGTTCGAGACTCGGTCCGGCACACAGTTTTAATCCGCCAAGAAAGTTTCAACTTGAGTGTTTCTTTTATCTGCCTTAACAACAGCAGCTTTGTTGCCTTTAAGTTTTTCATTAATGCTGGTGAGTATTCCTGAATCAGTTGTCTCAGAGTGTAGTTTTATTGCAGTAATTTGTTTGGCTTTTGAACTTAGAGTAATTTGTTCACTTGAGCTTAATTTGGCTATGTACATGCAAATTTCGTGCTGACAACTCATTCTTTGATGTTTTCGTCAATAAGTTTTGGTATAATGTTATGTTTGAGACCTTTATTTAGTAAACTACTTTTAGCTTCACCAAGTCATAGATGTTTGAGGGTTGGAAAGATCTCTGGAACCGTATAGCGTCTTTCGGAAGATTTTCATACACACTCGCCCAAAGATGGCAAGGACATATAAATACGAGAAATATTGCAAAGACACGTGTACTAGTTGCTAACCAAAATAACATACAGAACATTGAGAAAGAGGATCTGTTACATGGCAGTCAGTTAAGCTTTAGGAAAGGCAAAGGCACCTGAGAGGCATTCTGACCTTAAAAGTTGATAAAGGACAAAAGGCAGAAGAAAAATCAAGATCTGGTCCTAGTAAAAGCGTTTGGCAACCTAAAGTGGTGCAATATGTTTGAATTCATTATAAAAATAAGTAGCATATACTCAAGAGATACAGACGGGTGATACACTATACAAGAACCAAGAGGGAACAATAATAATTGGAGCCCAAGGAATATGTGTGCAGAGTAAAAAGCGTGTGAGGCAAGGTTGCAGTCTTCAATCTGTGCATCGAAGATGCAATGTAAGAAAGAAAAGAAATGATCAGAAAAGAGAAAAAATCAGGCTGAAAGTATATCAATGATAATGTTTGCTGATGACCTTACAAGTGAAGAAGAATTAGAGGACCTTTCCAATGTCTGCTGAGCAAAGGGCACGAATACTAAGTGAAAAACGGAAGTGCAGGAGGAGATTAGCGTTTAATATGTCGACGACTATGTTATTAGAGACAGAGCGCAAGCTAGGATTATGGAAGGATGGAGAAGAAAATTGACTGTGGCCTTTCTAAGGAACCATCCCAGAATTTGAGTGAAGCGATTTAGGGAAGTCATGGAAAAACTAAATCAGAAAGGTCGGACACGGGTTTGAACCGTCGTCGTCCGAAATGCAAGTCAGTTGTACTACCACTGCGCCAACCCGCTCGGTAAAACGGGAGTATTGAGGACCAGGTGAAGTGGGACTAGTGACAAACTTAGCATTAAAAAGAAGACCACGTATAGGTGAAATGAGCGATTGTTGCTACCTTGGAAGTAAAATATCACAAGCTACTGATGTAGTGGCCCAGCTCATTAGTCTCATTACTCACAGAATCTCACCGATTCCCGAAAGAGTTCAAGCTTCGTATGCATCTGTACTGGAGAGATCATTGGCCGTCATCGCCTTAATCATTCATGTGATGTTTGTTCTTTTGTGCTGGTACAGACAAAGCATTTATCGCTAAAAGTTAACAGGATCAGATATATGCCTTAGAGAGTATTTTTGAGTAATTACCTTCCACATATATCTTTTGAGAATGAACAGCATTATAAGGAAGTGAAACGAGAACAGTGGAAAACAGGCAAGAGGAGAAACGAAGCATTTGAAATGTGGTGTTACAGAGGGATGCTGAAAACGAATTGAAGAGGGTCTCCACAGAATCGGTAAGGAAAGGAATATGTGTAATTCTCTTAGTAGAAGAATGGACAGGGTCATAGGACGTACGTTCAGTCATTGGGGAGTAACTTCTGTAGTAGCCTCGTAAAGGAAGTTGCACAGTATGGTGGTGGTGGTGGTGGTGGTGGTGGTGTTTGGTTTGTATGGTGCTCAACTGCGCGGTCATCAGCGCGCGTACAAAGTCTCACTTTTTTCACAGTCCAATTTTTTTTACACAGTCCAATCTATCCACTGTCACAAGTGATGAGGATGATAACACAAACACCCAGTACCCGGGCAGAGAAAATCCCCAACCCGGCCAGGAATCGAACCCGGGACCCCGGGACCCAAAGGCAGCAACGCTAGCCCCTAGAACGCGAATTGCGGCCGAGTTGAAGCGGACAAAAATTTTCGGGGAAGACAGAAACACAACTTCGGACTTCAGTAGGATAGAAAATCATGGAGGGTCACATCAGTTCAGTGAAAGACAATAAAATCATATCACTTACTTGTATTCTTACTAGTGTTACAAATTTATCATTTTTTTCATGTATGTATTTAAAATGAACGAAATCCTGGGTGGCACCAGGCAAGAAGGTACCGTCAGATACAAATCGTATATATGTGGAGTCTGTTCTTTCGAAATGTCCGAAAGAACAGACAGTTTGATCCTGCAGCTATTATGAATGAAGAGACAAAGGAATTAATGACACTAACTGCTAGTGGGCACTGATTTAAATCAACGGTGAAAGTTGAAGCTTTATGCCGGACCAGGTTTCGAACCGATGTCTCCTGCTTTCTAGGCAGATGCACTGGTCACTGCGCCACCCGGACACAGTGGACATCGCAACTGCACGGACTACCCTACCACGTATGCCATAAGACCTGAATTCTCAGCCTAACTACGCGCTACTGATGCAGTGCCCCTAGCCCGTTATTCTCATTAGTCACGCCATTTCGCCGGTACCTGTAAGATTTCGAGCTTGGTGTGCATCTGCACTGCACTAAAGTTATCAATTGGTGGTCCTCAATTATATATAAGTGGTGTCTGTTCTTTCGGACATTTTCGTTGGTGAGTTTCGAAACGTGTTGTGCCACAGAAACTAAATTTTATGGGTGACGCAAAAGATTTACTGTATTTGTTCGTGGTGATTTTTTTTTTCTTTATTGAATTTCAATTCCCCCCGAAGGGGGCGGGCTGGCAGCAGCTTAGTATGCCGCTCTGCAGCCTGCAGACTTTGTGAGAAAGATGAAGAGAATAAATAATAAAAACAGGCGATAAAATCGGAGACTTAGAGTAACATGGCGAAAAGAAATTGTGGAACTTAAAACAAAGAACAGAGGGATGATGATGCTAATAAAATACATACGAAGCAGACAGGTAAAACAATAGAAAGACAATTAAGAAACACGGCGACAGTCTGGATTCTGTTCGCAAAAGACATAAAATTCACACCCAGCGACAGCACGGTTTCTGTTCGCAACACGAGAAAGACGAACAACACTGAATAGTCACTGGAACACTGCACTAAAAAGTTGGCAAATGTGACATACCACAGCCAAGAGCAGGTGGGGGGAAACTGGACAGATGATGGGAAAACAAAAAATGGGGGAAAGGAGAGTAAAAGCGAAGGGGGGAACCGGGAAAGGAGCTGATGGAGAATGAGGACCCATAAGAGGGGTGGGGGGCAGACGCGACAGTGAGTGGGGTAGGCAGAGGAGGGGAATACAAAAGGACTTGGGGGGGGGAGAAGGAAGGTAGGGAGAGGTTTAGTGGGGAGAAAACAGGACGGAAGGGGGGGAAGAGGGAGCCCAGGGAAAGGACAGAGGAAAGGAGGGGGAGTGAGGATCAGAGTTGATAGGAGGGATAAATGGAGGGAGAGAGGGCATCGTCCGGGAGGGGGAGTTGATGGAAGCCACCTTGGGAAAGGAGATGTAGGGTGTAGAGATGGAGGGTAGGGGGTACACAACGGTGAAGATGTGGCAGGGGGCGGGGATGGGAGAGGAGAGGAGCAACCAGGGGGTGAGGGGGTTCAAGACGGCGGGAGGTGTAGAGGATGTGGATATGTTCGAGGAATAGGAGCAGATGGGGGAAAGGAATGAGATCATAGAGGATCTGCGTGGGGGACGGGAGGCGTATACGGAAGGCGAGGCGGAGTGCATGACGCTCAAGGATCTGGAGGGACTTATAGAATTTGGGGAGGGTTCGTGGTGAATGAGCATCCTGTAATGAACAAAAATTCTGTACTCCAGAATCCAGGGGGGATGGGGTGGGGCGTCTCATGGCGAGCATCTGTGGCTCTGTATGTAACCAACTCCACTGAAAAACAATTTAAAAAATACTTTTTTTAAATGTACTTTCCAACAATATACACGGTGTCCCAAAAAGAATGACCCAATTTTAACTTGTAATAATATGGAGACAAATGTCAGTAGGTAATTGAAACAGCGCTAGATGTAATCGGCACGTCTAGAGTTTCAGAAAAAAAAAATCCGCTCGATGTCGCTACGAGCGCTGACCTGGAGCGTGCAGCCAGACTCGCGCAATATGGTGTCCACGCAGCAGAAGGCGTATTGTGTTATTGAATTTAGTGGTACTCAGTCAGTGGTCGCAGTTCAGCGGGCGTTCCATATTCGATTTCGTGCTAAGCGCTCCTCCCTTACCTCGTGACACTGATGAACTAAAAACCAGAATATCAGCTGCTGCAGCTTCAGTGACAGAAGACCTCTTACGCTCAGTTTGGTATGAATTCGGCTATCGGCTGGATGTCGTCCGTGCAGCCAATGGAGGACATATTTAACATTTATGTTGGATTTCTATAAACTTCTGTCTGTTCTGAGTAATTTAGTATGCAATTTGTTGGTGTTACGCCCTTCTTCCTAATAAATAATGCTATTTAAAACCGTGTCATTCTTTTTGGGACACCCTGTATTTCTACACTGCTGAGACAGAATATTGTGATCGTCTGCCTGATAGTGTGTTGCTCCATCTATGAAAGCACAAAAGCAATGATTCTGCGTGGCATGGATTCAACATATCCTTGGTAGTCGTCGGTTTCAGAGTCTACTATAGCTCCATAGTGGCTTCGTTCTGTGGCCAATTATCCTACTGGAAGATGCTGTCGGTGTCAGGGAACACATCAAGCACGAAGGGTGGAGGTATTCACGTAGCCCACAGCTACCATTGTAGCTTAGATTATGGCGACAGGTCCCATGGAAGTACAAATAAATGCTCCCCATAGCATAATACTGTTCCCACCGGCCTGTGTCGGTGGCATGTTTCATGTTTCGAGCAGCCGATCGTCTGAATGACTACATAGCTGGTGCAAGAAGAAACGCGATTCATCCGACCAGGCGACATGTTTATATTTGATCCACAGTCCAGTGCCAATGATCCAGTGCCCACTGAAATCGCAACTGATAATTTCTTTGGATCATCATAGTATCTCGAAGGGCTCGTGTGCTGCAGAGCCTCGTGTTTAACAATGTTCGCTGAACTGCGCGTTCCGCAGCACTTGTGCTTGTACCATCACAGTACTCTGTCGTCATATTTGCCACCGTTAGCCGTCTGTCTTGCTTTACAGAGTAGGGAATCCTCCAACGTCTCGTTCTGTGGTAAAGCCGTCTGCACACGGACCGTGGATCCTAACGTTGAGCGTTGAGCGGGCCGAGTTTCTGACGTCATGGCGTGGAATAGCACGTTTGGGAGTCTTTCCGAACGTGCAGAGCAATATCTGGCATGTCAGATATTCTGAACGTGCGTCTGAGCGTTGACCAATGAGATGGCACAACGCCACCTACGTCACACGCAAGCCGTCTCCCTTCAGTACAGAGTTCTGAGGCGCCATATTGGCATTCATTTCAAGCCGATATGTATATATACCGTTCCGAGCACCAGAAAATTGAGAATCACTGCCAAACCCGTTGTTAACTGTGTGATTCGTTCCAATAAAATAATGAGAAACATCATATTCGTGGCAAAAGAATTATTGTAACTCGCGCATAGTGAGAGTAGGCTATTTGAAGGCAGCATCACACTGAAGATCCACCCAAAACGCATTGTTCTTGGTACAATTTGTTATAATTAAATTTCTGTTAGTAACATATCTACGATTAAGGTTTTTAGCAAGTAGTAACATACTGTGACTTGCATTGAAAGCTGTCGTGTTGGATTAGCGTAATGAATAGTGTAACTGTCTCACATGAGATATTTTTGTTGGGGCGGTGGTTCGCGTCCTGACACAACCGATTTTTTTTTTACTGACATTCGCGTTTTTATTAGTTTCTGATACTTTATTATTAGTTTAATATAAGTATACAGTATAATTTTTGATGTTATGTAAATACAAGTTCACCTTTTTTTGAGGGGTGACTGTTCGATTGGCTTGATCTACAGGACACCTTGCGCTACTTGTGTAAAACTATTTTGCTCCTTTCTCTTTTACGCTTCGTAATTGCAAAGATTCTGCTACTGGGTACGAACAGTGATCAAGTAAGACTGACCTTGGGGTTTTACTAAAATGTGGGAATGATGAAATAATGTTTATCTTATGCGGAGAAGTATTCCAAATTTGTACCGCACTGTTTGTAATGGAACTATTATATGTCTCTGTCCTTACTGGTTGGGCGTGGTGCTTTCCTTTTCGTGGACGATGGAGGAAATGTGTGTTTTAATACAGCTAACGTGGGAATTTTACATGCCCCCGTTCAGTAAACAGTGTGGTTTACGAACTAGAAACATCCCTCAACTGCCGCTGGAGTGCGCTGCGATCGCGTATACCACGGCGGGGCCCACGTACCGTGTGCACAAGTCGCATCATTCCTGAGCGTTCAGCAGCACGTTGAACTTGGCACGCTCAACATTAACGTTCGACAGCACGTTCCGTGTGCCGACGGCTTAAGGCTTGGAAGCCCAACACATTGTTCACTACACGTCATTTCGCTGACCTTCAACCGCTTTCCATAGATGCTCATGACAGCAGCGCCAGGACAGAAAAGCAGCTTCGCAGTTTCTGAGATGCTCGTTCACAGGCACCGGTCTACAACATTATCCCCTTCTTCAGTGTCACTTATGTCAGTGGATTTTCTCATTTGCGCCCTATATCGTCCCTAGAACGATTCGACGACGCTCGTCCCTGTTCCGTTTGTATACGTATCGTGGCGCAAACCCGCAGCCCCACCAGGCGGCATTTAGTATCGTTTTGGTTTATTAGTATATGTCCCATTAAAACACTTTCTTTCTTCCTTTCCCCAATTCAGAGCCCCGAAGACTTCCACAACGAAGCCGGCCGCGGTGGCCGAGAGGCTCTAGGCGCCTCAGTCCGGAACCGCGCGACTGCTACGGTCGCAGGTTCGAATCCTGCCTCGGGCATGGATGTGTGTGATGTCCTTAGGTTAGTTAGGTTTAAGTAGTTCTAAGTTCTAGGGCACTGATGACCTCAGATGTTAAATCCCATAGTGCTCAGAGCCATTTGAACCATCCACCACGAATGCTGAGAATAATTTCAGTGATATGGATCTCCTTTTCTGACACTTCATAAGATTCTGACTGTCCTTCATTGACAGTTACGAAGTAGAAAAAGTTTTTAAGTGAGCGAAGCAACCCTTGGGTAAAAATCACATGCACAAGAGACAATCGCAATGAAGATATCGTGAGTTTCATTAACGTCTCTTTGTACTTTATTTCCTTCGTAATTGTTCGCTGCTACGCCAAGCAATCTAAATTACGAGAAAGTTTTGCTCCATCATAAATGAACATAGACTAAATCACTGAGGTGCACACAGAATCAGCCTACTCTTTCAGGTTACTTGCGTTCATACAAAATAAGCAACCTTCAAATATTTTCACTAATAACACCTCGGTTTCGCATGCATGGCAGTATCTCTACCACCTTTCATCATATCACGTTACAGTTGAGTAACGTCGGTTAGATGTGTCTACCATTTTCCTTTCTGAGAACGATAATTGTAACTTTGCCATTGTTATGTTTCCCATTCCTTTTTACATTTCATGCGTCTTTTCTCTTTTCCAGATTCATCCCAGCCTGAGAATACTTGATTCGTCTGCTTCATTATGGTGAGTGTACTTTGTTACTATTGTTTTTAAATCCAAAACATGTACTTGACAACAATAACACTGTTTTCAATCTTATTAAAAATAGTACATTATTATGGGCTAATAATTTACAGGTACTATCAAAGAGGAAAACTACGATTAAAATGTAACCTTCAGTCGGAGACGGGGCATTGAAGGTGAAGCAACAAGCTCGTATTATAGGAGAACGCGAAAGTAAAGCAGTGGTATTCTTTTCAGCGAAACATATCGTTTGCCTTATTCAGCTAACGGAAACCAAGGAAAACACAAATCTGGATGTCACACGGGTGTCAGAAGTCCGTTCCAGTCAGTCGCTAGTCCAGTTCCTTGTGAGCTGCTGCTCCTCACTCAGCTAGTACTGTCGTATGCTGAACGTTATTTTTTTACAAAATACTACGGTAGGAGATAAAGTCAAGATTATCTTACATGAATGGCCGATTGCAACAAATCGGTTGACATACATACACGAATACGTTGAGTGAAAGAGCAACAAGAGATTGAATACTAAAAGAAGCAGGACACATGATTTAATTGGCAATTTCTCGAAGAAAAGTCTAAAAATGTCACGACGGAATCGTACGAAAGCGAATGGGAGACAGTTTCCCACCGAGTCACTAAATTAACATCGATTAAAAAATGACGCCACTATGCCGATGACTTGCCTTGGTAGGCAGAAGGTGGGATTACAGAAGGATAGGAAAGTAAACCGGAGGCGTTTGTGATGCACCGTGGCCGTGCCCTGTCGTTACTAATTTATGTCTTGTGAAGAGCACACACTATCAGTGATAGCGAAAGCAGACGATACTAGAGGTAATATAGTATGTACCTTCTACCTCACAACGAAGATCTGGGATCTGTGGAGGATACGACAAACAATATGCACTGTATAAGAACGCTGCATTGAACACTAGCGATACACTCGGCTTCTACACCCCAATAAATCGGCAATGGCTGAACATTATACTTCCAATGGCCATTCCATGGATAGGAAAGTCAAGATACTGGCCACAGCCTTACCTTTCTGGGATTCATTGGTCAAGCAAATTATGTAAACACCATTAGCAGACAACCTGCTCAGTAGGTATGAGGGTTCCAGTTTGACAAATCAAGGAAAACCTTCCGTGGATAGGAAAGTCAGGGTACTGGCCATAGCTTTATCCTACTGGGATTCAGTGGTCAAGCTAGCTGTGTAAATATCATTAGCAGACAACCTGCTCAATCGGTACGAGGGTTTCCAGATTGACAAATCAAGGAAACCCGAGACAAATATCGGTCTTTCCCGACAATTAGTAAATTCAAGCATGGTCCAGTCCTATGATTTTATCGATCGGAAGTTGCCGTATGGATGCAATTATATCTTTCATACATTTCATGGAGCTAAGAAAAAAAATTACTCCACTCGCCATCTTCAGACATCTTCTATTCAGTATTGTCAAAATAATTGATATTTCGTTCATCGTAAGTTACAGAGAAAGTTCCTTTTCTACTTATTATCTTCTTTTGCCGGTCACAATTAAGAAACATACAAGCCATGTTCTTTCATCAGAGATACCTGGCATTGTATCGGGTGTCTTATCGATAATGTTCGTTGCTAATATGTAAGGTAATTTCTCTCTTTAAAAAAATTTTTTTTTCTTTTACATAGTGATTTTCAACATGCATTCTATTGCGCTATTAATATCCCGTTTTACCAGAATTCAGTTATTTCTGATATAATTATCCAATTAATTCATTCAATGTATATTCTTCACTCTGCTAAATAAATACTGTGGTGGGTTATTGGCTTTAAAGAATAAAGCAGAATGGATTTTCAGTTTATTTATTTTGGAAATCGTATTGGAAATCTACTTTGGGCTAAACAGAGGAATAATTTGTTATGCTGGAACGTAATATTCCGTTTAATTTTTCCCCATTGCCTACACTCGCTAGTTTGCTTGTCACAGATTTCTCCGGATTGAACTATTCTTGGTTTTTCCGAAAAAGAAAACCAACTAGTTGGCATCATCGCTCTTTTCCTATTTCTTAAACATTGAATCAATAATTATCCACCTCAGGTGTTGGGTCTCACTACTCTGTTAACCCCGGTGAAATGGTTACAAAATCGAGGTGGATACTCGAAGCAGCCTGTTGTTTAAGTAGTAAATAAAGCAGTTCCATGCTTCCTATAATTCCATAACCTCGAACCGCAAATCGAGCAACAAAGAGGTTTTTTGTGTGTTTGAGTATTAAATATACCTAAAACTTCTCGAACTACCTGTAAAATATTAACAGTAGCATCTATTTTACCACTAAAATACCACAGTACTCAAAATAACATACTTCCATCAAATAAGCAGTCACCGTTCTCACCAGTAGCGATCAATACAATTGCCGACCTAATAAATTTCCCTGAAATATGTCTCCAAGGCTTTTCGAGACATAGTTTACTTAGTAATCAACTAATGATCACTATTTTTCCCGAACAGAGCATTCCATCATTGTACTGTGAAAGTAAAGGTTCCACCTTTTGTATCCAAATCTTGATGGGAAAAAAAACACCGAATACGACAGTAAGTAGAATTCAACCACTGCTTGTAGCAAAATGTACCCAATGTATCGCAAAGAAAATGTTTTCCTCTTAGCAATGAAGTTAACATACTCCACCGACCAACTAACCCAGTTGATTGGAAACCAAAAACTCAAGTCCTTAAAAAAACTGTGATTCTAAGTACAAATTATAAAAAAAATCAAAGGAACAGTGTTAATTTTCACTTTTAACTTTTACTAATAGCATCTAATGGCTGTCAGTTGTCTTTCCACCTGCCAGCATTAATGCTGTGGGCGTTCATTGCCATCGCTGTATAGCATCCTATGCATTAAATGAGTAAAAAGTATATAGTAGTAAACAATATTCATCCTATCTGGTGTAATAAGTCATTTATTTAACTTTACAATGGCTGTAAATGACCTTAACGTTAATCTGTGAATCGGACTCGTTACAGAAGTGCAGGTTCTAATGTCGATAAATGAAATAATAGCCTAATTATTAATCAAGGAATCCTGTCTACCACCAGATAGGATACCAATGCTTGACACACTATAAATCCGAAACAGTGAGTGCTCAGTATTTGATCTTGCAGAAAACTGATTATATTTCATAAATCAGAATTAAGATAATAGTCAAGATAACACAGAGATACTTCTTTCGACATTGTATTCAACATAGAATATTATGCAGTCATACATTCTTCTCAGAAGTGAGAAGTCAGAAGTGATCGCAAAAGAGATCAACCAGAAATATGCGACCTGGAATGTACTCCACTAATATTCACCCTTTTTAGTTCGGATGAGCTGAGAGCTCCTGCTTTCTCCATAAAGGTCAACATCATAATAATATTTGAATATTAATCTACAGTTTATTCAGCAAATCACAATTCACATAAATTAAACAACAACATTATCATTAGTATTCAGTCTAACATTTATCTGTACATAAGGTTGCGATCCAGCTTGCTTACGCGACGAATTATTATTATTTTGTCCCGTCTCGTGCTCTTTTTAACAAAGCCGCTGCACCTCGTGTAGTGAGATAATAGCATACCCGCGAATGCTAGGACCGAGCGCGCAGTACTACAGCACGTGGCGATCGTGAACGTACACTGAGTACAGCCCAACTGGCTAGCGTGGTGTCCAAAAGCATGGTCAGGAACAAACACTGAACTAACGGAACGTGACAGCGTGAATAATTTAACAACAAAAAATACAAAGGAGCATAGGCCCAGTAAAAAAAAGTTCGGCTGGTTCTAGCATGCGACAGACAGTGGAGTCTGCACGGCCGGTAGAGGAAAGTTAACAACGACTTCTGAGACGCTATCCAACGTCTGCAACACTCGCGCCACTTTACGATGGATTCGCATATCACTGCGACTCTCGAACGCGAACAACACCTCGTCTTACATGCATGAATCTGGCAAAGATACCAAATCCTTCCCACCTCCCTTTAACCCTTTGAGTCCCAATAACATTAAAAAACTAATTTAAAAATTTTTCATAAAATTGACCTTTATCATCATATAAGCAACGAATACAAGAAGAAACAGGCAAAAAGTAAGCAATCAGTTGTTTTAAGAAGCTGGTTTCATTTCTTAATATAATTTTAAAATTTGTCACAAAATTACACTCTGTTATAATAAGCAAAAAATACAAAAATAATTTGGCAAAAATAAACAATCAATATCTTTAAGGTGGTGTTTCACTTTTGAACCGCTGGAACATACAGCTTTCAACCACCCATCATTTCATTAGATATATCGGAAAGCTGTTTCCACAAGCACCTGGTCTTATGCCTCCTCTGGTAGGAGGGACAATAGAGAGAATTTTTGGGGGAGGACTGCCTGGTTGTGAGCACACGCTGAAGAGGCAGTCACCGCGTGCTCGATGGCGGAATAAACTACTGGCCAATACATGTGTCGCTGGGTCAGTGTTTTCATTCCCGACATTCCCCAGTGTGCTGCATGTAACATAGGCCTCTGCCGAAGGCATTGTCACTACGATGGTGGCATAACAGTGCGGCAATTCTGATCTTCCTTATTAGCTGTAGGCTACTGTTGGCAAGCTTGAGCCTATCGTGAAGGTCGAAGTATCCGAGATCTGATTCTGACCCCATGGGAAGAACGTTCGGCCATCCCCGCTGCACCGCTTAATTACTTTTCGCAGGGGTGGATCCTCACTCGTAGCTGCCGCAGTTTCCCACTGTCAACAGAAATTCGTTTAGAGTATCCTGAAGGAGCTTGTGTTAAGCTGGCCGGAGTGGCCGTGCGGTTCTAGGCGCTTCAGTCTGGAACCGCGCAACCGCTACGGTCGCAGGTTCGAATCCTGCCTCGGGCATGGATGTGTGTGATGTCCTTAGGTTAGTTAGGTTTAAGTTGTTCTAAGTTCTAGGGGACTGATGACCTCAGATGTTAAGTCCCATAGTGCTCAGAGCCATTTGAAGGTGCTTGTCCACTGCAGAACAGGTTACCTTCTGCTTGTGGGAGGTGATAGTGGGACCCACTAGTAACCACGACAATGTTTCTGCATTTGCGTGCTGTGAGGTGGGCCGGTAGTGAATGTCAAGAATAAATACTCACAAGGAACCCGTTCAGTGCAAAGTCGCGAAAGGCTAATGACGCTCCACATATTGCCTGTTATGCACTCACAATATTGGCTGCTAATTGAAATAGGGGGGCGGGAATGGAGGTATCCAATGGTGAGCACAGTATGAGGCTACGGGAGCGTAGCTGAACTGCCTAGTCGACGAGTAACTTAAAACAGTACTACAGTGCTAGTGGTGTTTATTCAAAGCAGAGCAATGGCAACGATAAACAAAGCAAACATTGCACTATACCTACAACAATAGTAGCCGAAATTGACATTTCGTCAGAGAGGAATTCAAGAAATTTTGCAGAATGAGGAAGTGCCAGATGAAATATTAGCGTTTCTGCAAGATAAGTCAGCGGAATCCGTAGTGTCGTATACGCTCGACTGTGCGGGCAATTTACATGAGGAGTACAATGACGACGAAACGTGCTTGACAAGAGAAAGTGATATTGAAACAGGTGTCGAACCATGTAGTTTATCATCCTTGTCGGACAGGATGCCACAAATCCCGTCCCCAGTGACTCGTACTAAATGGAAATCGTTGCCCAAGAAGCGGGTTCTAAACATAATTACGTATGTGAAAGATCATCTGCAGCATAGTGAAAAAACAATTATGAACAGATTTCGAATAATTCCGCTGCAATATGACCGTGTAGTGCATAAGAGAAGCTACGGATATTCAAGGGAGGACAAGGGGCTCCTGTTACAAAAACTGGTCTTTGCGCTTTTCAAGGATGCTCGATACAGTTTACAGGACGTGCATGATAATAGTGACCTCAAATACCGCGAGACATAGATTTCAAGGGAAGCAGTTTATTGTTTGCATAACTTCAAACAGTGTTCCATATAGAGTATTTGACTGAGTTCTGGACATTGTCTTAAATTATGTCATTTTATGCTCCTAACACGCCTTTTTCCTCTTTAATTTCAGTATTCTTTTATAAAAACGGAAATGAAATTCAAATAATTTGAAAGCCCCTAAAACTCTCCATTCGAGTCATGTGATGCCTGTGACGTCACAGGCTAGCTCGCTGCCCTTACTGTCATAATACTGATTTCACAGTGATGTCTTGATTTGGGATTTAATTTTCAGCAAATGGATTACAAATGGTGTGTAGTACCGTACTGTACTAATACACCTATAAAAACTCCTGAAAAGTTTTTTTTGGGTGTTCCATATAATGAGAAGGTGAGCAAAATGTGGTTACGGTGTACCGGTAAATTGCCACCACGTGGATGCAGAGGTTCACTAACTCAATTAAAAATGTGTTGCCCATTAAGTTACCTCCGAGATATGCTCTCTCACCGTCATAACGAGGGGCAGTATCACTCAGCGAAATTAAACTCCTAGTCAGAGGAGGAGGAGGACATGAACATTAGTTTTTAACGTCCTGTCGACAATGAGGTTATTGGAGATCAGGATGGCCAGACGCGGGTTTGAACCCTAGTCCTCCCGAAAGCGAGTCCAGTGTGCTAACCACTGCGCCACCTCGATCGGTTTTCTAGTGGGCGTGATCTTGCAAAAGCAGTAGGGAATATTTACGTCACAGCAAGTAAGAGTGGAAAAATGAGCGTAGGAGAACTAAAACTATGGTATGAACACTGGTTTGGCTATTAGCTGATCTTAATAACTTGCTTTTGCTTGATTCCTGGTTTGTGTATAAAAATAATACTCCTTTAGAGCAAAATATCACTCCTGATAAGTGTGTGACATTGCAATTCATACCACCTGGAACCACTAGACAAATTCAGCCTCTGGGTGGGTTTTTTTTCCGTGCCTATAAAACATTATCTGATCAGCAAGAACACTATGACCACCTACTTAATAGCCGGTTCGATAGAGCTCAGATCTGGAGCGTGTTGGGAGGCCATGACATCAACTGGAACTTGCCACTATATTCCTCGAACCATTCCATCACACTCCTAGCCTTGACATGGCGCATTACCTTCTTGAAAAATGCCACTGCCGTCGTAAAACATGATCATCATGAAGGGGTGTGCGTCGTCTGCAATCAATGTACGATACTCCTTGGCCGTCATGGTGCCTTGCACGAGCTCTACTGGACGCATGGATGCCCACGTGAACGTTGCTCAGAGCATAATGGAGCTGAACTCGCGCGCTCCCATCGGTATGGTGTGTACAGGGTGTCAGCCAGTCAAGGAATATTTTAGGGAATTGGTTTTAAAAAAAATATTTCAACGGCCCCAGTCAGATCTTTACAAGTTTTCTCTCAGAGAAACTTCAGCTGTGCCTACGGGGCATAGGGTGCCTGCCTTTCAGAACCGAGGCAGTTCTGCCCAGTTTAAGCTGGTGATAAGAGACGCCTTGAAGCCTCTGCTGAAACTGCTATAGAATTCACACCTTTGGCTCTACTCAATAGCGAGCGTGGGATGCAGGTCACGTGTGTGGACTCTGGAGGATTATGCAGTGCAGAACACAGTTGCTTCGCTCTCTTGTGGCCCAGACCTCGAGCAGAACAGGCGTCATTCTTGGGAGGCAGAGCCTCTGCGTTCCATGACTGGACACTGACATAAGTTAACATGAGCCGCCTCCCCATCCGTTGCCCACATATTTAGTTGTTCGTCCTCCTCGACTGGCCTACACCTGGTAACTTCCGATCCTAGGCACGCCCCCTTGTATACCGTACATTGAAATATATTCTCTTCATTTTATCTAATTTCCTTTTCTGTCATTTAGCCGCAGCCCTGGATGCCAAATTAAAAGTCCTAACCGCCCAACCTCCTGTACGTTGTCGTAGTAAGCAGAATCCAACAACCTTCTTCCCCCTCTTCCTGCCCACGTACAGCTGAAGAAGGTATCGGTATTCATCAGGTCACGTGTGTGGACTCTGGAGGATTATGCAGTGCAGAACACAGTTGCTTCGCTCTCTTGTGACCCAGACGTCGAGCAGAACAGGCGTCTTTCTTGGGAGGCAGAGCATCTGCGTTCCATGACTGGGCATTGACATTCTGCCATTGCGCCAATGTCAATGGACACGTGCACATTTCAGCCGTAGTTGCCCTTGACGTGGAGTTAACATTGGCACGTGCATGGGTCGTCGGCTGCGGAGGCCTATTTTTAAGAGTGTTGGGTGCACTGTGCATTCAGACACATCTGTACTCTGCCCAGCATGTTCGTTCCGCCACAGTTCGCCACCTGTCCTGTTTTACCAGCCTGCCTAGCCTACGACGTCCGACAGTTGTAATGAGGGGTAGCCGCCAAACCCCAAGACGTCTGGAAGTAGTTTCATCCTGGTTTCGCCACGTGTTGAAGACTTTCGCCGCATCTCTCCTCGAACACCCTACGAGTCGTGCAGTTCCCGAATCGCTCGTACCGGGTCATCACAACCTCCCCTCAGTCAAACTCAGATAGATCGCTTGCCTTCCCGTTTCTACACATAGACAGCATGCTCACCGATGCCACTTGAAAAGTTCGTGTGTCTGAATAGCGGCCACTCAAAGCCAGGTGACGCTGCTTTCGCCTGGATGGATTTATATCGATAGTAGATCGGTGGTCATGATGTTCTGGCTAATCAGTCTATTATAGAACTGTCTGTAGCTATGCGTTAAAGGATAGCGAGGTTCACGATAAGCTCCCCGACAGACTGTTTCATATTCTTTTGCATGCCATCACATTCCATCAGTCCTCGTCACCCCGTTACACCAGTATGATTCTATATGCATTCTTTAAGAGTGGATATCTAGCTGAACGTCCTGCACGGTTCGTAACTCCCAAGAAGTTAGTCACCGATCTTGATGCGAACCTTAGTGATCACTGTGGCGCAATTTTTCATTCGGTGTTCATGGTTCAACTTAACAGCTTGCTTTGAACATTTCTTGAATGTCGACAATGTCCATTTTATGAAGTGTTCAAGAATGTTCAAATGTGTGTGAATTCTTCTGGGACCAAACTGCCGAGGTCATCGGCCGCTAGACTTACTCTACTTCAACTAACTTATGCTATGAACAACACACACACCCATGCCCGAGGGAGGACTCTAACCTCCGGCGGCACGGAACGCACAATCCGTGACATAGCGCCTCTAACCACGCGGCCACTCCGCGCTGTTTGTGAAGTGTAGCACATACAACCCATAGAAGGTTGATTTCTGCACTCCTGGACACTCACTTTCTATCTACCTTCTGTTGCACATGGTGAGTTATTAGCAGCTAATATTTTTCTTGTCATAATTTTTCATCAACACTTTCAAACGAGCCTTAGCAACGATTGAAATTGCGATATCCCTTTCAAGGGGTTCTTTGCCAGAAACATGACCAAATGCCGTAAACACTGTCATTCTATACAGAGGCTTCCACTGGGTAGAAAACAGGGAGATGAGCGGCTTATGGTCTGTAAAGAGATGGAAAGTAGTGCCTCATATGATTGTGAGTCAGCAGCTCGTGGTCTTGCGGTAGCGTTCTCGTTTCCCGCGCAGGGGGTTCCGGGTTCGATTCCCGGCGGGATCAGGGATTTTCCGTGCCTCGAGATGATTGGATGTTGTTGTGTTGTCTTCAACATCATCATTCATCCCCATTACGGTCGGAGGAAGGCAATGGAAAACCGCCTGCGCTAGGACCTTGCCTAGTCGGCGGTGCACGTGTCCCGCATCGTCTCCTAAGCTCCACGGAGTATGGGACCTCATCATCATCATATGATTGTGAGTGTCTCCTTTTCAATCTGTGAATAATTTATTTGTGCTTCCGACAGCGTATTTGAGGTGAACGCAGTAGCCTGCTCCGACCTGCACTTCTGTGAGGGAGAACGCACCGATGCTGTATTGGCATGAATCTGTGGCCAGAATTAAGGGCTAACTGGGGCTGAACGTGGCCAAACACGGAATGGAGTGTAGGCGTTGCTTCAATTTCTGGAAAACGTGTTGACTCAAACTTCGCTTCTTTCTTATGAAACTGATTTAACAGGTGACCAAAGTGGGCAGCCTGTCGCATGGATTTCATGTAGTAATTTATCTTCCTTAAATACTCTAGTGGAGTCGCAGATGGGTCCGATTCTTGACTGTGAACAACTTCTCGTCTGATGTTGCGGTATAACAATCTTCCTGGTCATAATTATTGTCAAAAAATCAAATAAATCAAGCTAAAACTCATTACCTATATTAATCTTGAATATCGTAGCTAAAATAAAAGTTCTTGAAGTCTGATGGGTGTAACTCAGATAGTAATATAAATAAATAAATGTTGATGTGAGCTTACTTCTTTTCGATGCTCTGCTGCAGCTGATTATTCCCGTAAGTTTCTTAAGTAATGATGGGCATGAAAACACCATTATTCTCCAATAATGTGAAATGTCCAAAAGTGTACGCAGATTCAGAACTCTGAATGTTATTTATTTCTTGACTCGATGTTACTTCACACAGTGCAGCTCAAAATGTCACATTGTACTGGACTACTCCTCGCTTCTTGAGGACTTACGGACATTCGCTGACATTGTTACATATAGTAGTATCGTTCATTACGATCAGAGAAATTGTTCAAAAATACAGAAAATGGTATCATTCGGTGGTTACAATTACAATACACTACTGGCCATTAAAATTGCTACACCACGAAGATGACGTGCTACAGACGCGAAATTTAACCGACAGGAAGAAGATGCTGTGATATGCAAATGATTAACTTTTCAGAGCATTCACACAAGGTTGGCACTTGTCGTGACACCTACAACCTGCTCACATGAGGAATGTTTCCAACCGATTTCTCATACATAAACAGCAGTTGGGCGGCGTTGCCAGTTGAAACGTTGTTGTGATGCCTCGTGTAAGGAGGAGAAATGCGTACCATCACGTTTCCGACTTTGATAAAGGTCGGATTGTAGCCTATCACGATTGCGGTTTATCGTATCGCGACATTGCTGCTCGCGTTGATCGAGATCCAATGACTGTTAGAAGAATATGGAATCGGTGGGTTCAGGAGGGTAATACGGAACGCCATGCTGAATCCCAATGGCCTCGTATCACTAGCAGTTGAGATGACAGGCATCTTATCCGCATGGCTGTCACGGATCGTACAGCCACGTCTCGATCCCTGAGTCAACAGACGGGGACGTTTGCGATACAACAACCATCTGCACGAACAGTTCGAAGACGTTTGCAGCAGCATGGACTATCAGCACGTACACCATTACTGCGGTTACCCTTGACGCTGCATCACAGACAGGAGCGCCTACGATGGTGTACTCAACGACGAACTTGGGTGCACGAATGGCAAAACGTCATTTTTTCGGATGAATCCAGGTTATGTTTACATCATCATGAGGGTCGCATCCGTGTTTGGCGACATCGCGGTGAGCGCACATTGGAAGCGTGTATTCGTCATCGCCATACTAGCGTGATGGTATTGCCATTGTTTACACGTCTCGGTCACCTCTTCGTCGCATTGACGGCATTCTGAACAATGGACGTTACATTTCAGATGTGTTACGACCCGTGGCTCTACCCTTCATTCGATCCCTGCGAAACCCTACATTTCAGCAGGATAATGCACGACCGCATGTTGCAGGTCCTGTACGGGCCTTTCTGGATACAGAAAATGTTCGACTGCTGCCCTGGCCAGCACATTCTCCAGATCTCTCACCAATTGAAAGCGTCTGGTCAATGGTGGCCGAGCAACTGGCTCGTCACAATACACCAGTCACTATTCTTGATGAACTGTGGTACCGTGTTGAAGCTGCTTGGGCAGGTGTACCTGTACACGCCATCCAAGCTCTGTTTGACTCAGTGCCCAGGCGAATGAAAGCCGTTATTATGGCCAGAGGTGGTTGTTCTGGGTACTGATTTCTCAGGATGTATGCACCCAAATTGCGTGAAAATGTAATCACATGTCAGTTCTAGTATAACATATTTGTCCAATGAATACCCGTTTGTCATCTGCATTTCTTCTTGGTGTAGCAATTTTAATGGCAGTGTATATATGTCGTTTCCATGTAAAAATAAGTGAAATGATTAAAATAAACAACGGTGATTACATTTCTGTTAACTGCACTGAAACTACATTATCCCAAATAATCCTACCTTGTTGCCTGCTTCAAATATGACATTTTTTTTAGTGTAGACGGAATTTCAATATACAATCCAGTAGCCTAAATAAACACTTCGTTTACATTCGGAATTTAGTTTCGTATTGTGAATTTCAGTAATCACGAAGTAATTAGATGTTTTTATGTTAAACAATAGTGTAAAAATTGCAAGCGCCGCTACCAATGAGTGGAAATACTTTTAGATACTACTTTGACATGAAGTTGTTGAAAATCACACTTACATAATATATGGGTCCTACCTAAGGACACAACTGTTAATCAGGCGATCCAAATTATCTTCGGAATCATATGAAAAATGGGCTGTTGAGTTTCAATGTGCATGATATCAGAGAAACCGTCTAGATGTTTGTCTCATTCAACCAGAAGAGAAGGCAAACCATAAATCTGGGTGTCCACATGGGGATTTGGAAACTGTTTCACCCATGTGCCTTATGAACTGTTCCACCTCACTCGGCTAGCACTATCATGTTTTGAGCGTTATTTCTGACAAAAGGGTACGTTGGGAAATGAAAGAGTGAAGATTTCTGTGTATTAAAGACCATTTGATACAAATTGGTTGTGGTTCACACAAGGATAGGTGGAGTAAAAGAGCACCAGTGATGGCATACCAAAAAAAAGCAACTATAATACGTAATTTAGGTAGCAATTCTCCTCTAAGGATGTCTGAAAGCGCCATGAGGAATCCGACAAAAGCAAACTGCAGACTGTTTACCGCAGAACTGATAACACCGATTGAGAAATGACGCCACAGTGCCGGTGATGCATCTGGATAAGTCAGTGCTTTGCCGCCGATTGAGGATGAATATAAAGCGCCCAGAAATAAAATCATGAACGATATAGATAAAAGAAACTAAGCTGATTAAATCAGAATAATTATTCACAATACGAGAGGTAATTATAAAGTTCTAATTATCACTTCAAAAAAATACTTAAGTGATTAATTTTTTGCTATCGGGTTCATGCCTACAGCCGTGGTACACACTGAAATACTCGCGCCACAGTATCGTAACACAACATTGTAGAAACGAAGCAAAGTGGTTCAGGCCATTGACAGAGCAAAGTTTCGTGCGGTAATTCGTTTTCTGCATGCGAAGAGGAACTACCCAGGCTGAGTTGGCGGAAGTGTACGGCCTAATGCATAAAAATAAAAAGGGTGGTTAGGTGGAACAGGCGTTTCTAGTAGAGTCAAAAGAGTCTGAATGACGAAGAATCGAATTGTCGGAGCATCTCTCTCTGAAGGACTGGGAATCGCAAGAGAAGTGGAGGCACTGGAACTTGAAGAGGCGATAGTGGGAAAAGTAGAAAATCAGTCACGAATCGCAATTCAACATCTCGCATTACATTTGGTACATGCAAATATGCCTTCTGGGTTCCGCAACTACTCACACGCATGCAAAAAGCCCGCCGAATGACAGCAGAGTCAGTGGCTTGGAGTGTAACACTTCATAACACTCGCACTGATCGCGTTACCGCCGTGAGAGCGGACCCAGAAAGCGCAGATCTATGAGCCTGAGCAATCATGTGCGTCTGGGTTATCCAGTCAATGAACGTATGTACTCGCTAACATCTATATCATGAACTACACCGAGCGGAAAAAGTCATGGGACACTTCCTGGCCGGCCGCTGTGGCCGAGCGGTTCTGGGCTCTTCAGTCCGAAACCGCGCTGCTGCTACTGTCGCAGGTTCGAATCCTGCCCCGGGCGTGGATGTCTGTAGTGTCCTTAGGTTGGTTAGGTTTAAGTAGCTCTAAGTCTAGCGGACTGATGACCTCAGATGTTAAGTCCCATAGTGCTTAGAGCCATTTGAACCATTTGCACTTACTGAGAGCATTCCGGGCCTCCTTTTGCTTGCCGTCGTGTAGCAACTCGACGTAGCATGGTCTCAAGAAGTCGTTGTAAGTTCCCTGTAGAAATATTCAGCCATCCTCTATAGCCGTCCATAATTGGGAAAGTGTTGACAGTGCAGGATCTTGTGCACGAACAGACCTCTGGATTGCGTCCCAGAAATGTTCGATGGGATTCATGTCGGGCAGTCTGGTCGGCTGTATCATTCGCTGGAATTGTCGAGAATGTTTAATACAGTTGTGAACAATTGTGGCCCAGTGACATCGCGCATTGTTGTCCGTAACAGTTCCATCGTTGTTGGAACATGAAGTTCATGAATGGCTGCAAAAGGTCTTCAAGTAGCTGAAAATAACCATTTCCAGTAAATGGTGAGTTCAGTTCGACCAGAGGACCCAGTTCATTCGATCTAAACACAGCCCGCACCATTATGGAGCAACCACCGGGTTGCACACTACCTTGTTCACAACTTGGATCCATAACTTCATGGGGGTCTGCGCCACTCTCGAACCCTACCATCAGCTCTTACCAGCCGAAGTCGGGACTTATCTAACCGGCCACAATTTTCCAGTCGTCTAAGGCCCAACCGATATGGTCACGAGTCCAGAAGCAAAAGCAGTCGCGTCGGTCGTCTCCTGCCATGGCTCATTAAAGCCAGATTTCGCTGCATGTCTTAACGGACATGGTCGTCGTACGTCCAACATTGATTTCTGGGTTATTTCACACAGCGTTTCTTGTTGTTGGCACTGACTTTTCTATTCAAACGCCACTGCTCTCGTTAAGTGGAGGCCATCGGCCACTGTATTGTGTGCGGTGAAAGATAGTGCCTGTATCTCGTATTCTCGCCACGCTCTTGACACTATGGATCTCGGACTATTGAATTGTCTAGCGGTTTCCGAAGTGGAACATCCCATGCGTCAAGCTGCAACTGTCATTCCGTGTTGAGAGTCTGTTAATTCTTGTGATGCGGCCGTAATCACGTCGAAAACTTTTTCGCATAAATCACCTGGATACAAAAGCCAGCTCCGTCAATGCAGTGCCCTTCTATACATTGTGTACGCTATTACTGTCATCTTCATATGTGGATATCGCTATCCCATGACTTTTGGCGCTTCGCGTGTACTCCTCATGCCACCTTACGATGTGTGACGGAGGGTATCTATGACAACGTAACCCGGGCGGCGAAACTATGTTGCATCGCGCTTGGCATGTACGCTCTAGGCAGTAAACTTTCCCATGATGCACGTTGCCTATATTGAAGCGTCTGCCGTTCCTCTTTAATCCCAGCTGTTAACTGACCCATACTAAGGAGAATTGGTCAAGAACCTAAATGAGTCCTTTGGAATGCACTTCTTTTGTGGATGAATTAATTTCCTTAGAATTGATCTGATAAATCTGAGCCTGGCATCTGCTTTTCTATAGCTATTTTTAAGCAGTCATTCCGCTTAAGATACTTTCACTGAGGTTTTTTAGTTACATTACCTCTCGAAATGATATAAATTAAATTACATGACCAGTGACCAAAAAATATAGATTATATTGTGTTGGCAGAAGAGCCACCAACACCGTGTTACTAGAGGAGGCCGAAATGCACGCGTTTTAGCTCACGCAGGCTGGCGTGAGGAGGGAACAACTATACTGACGTGAGGTCTGGAACATGACAAGGAATTAGAATTCAGAAAGCGGACGTAATTAGTTTGATACTTAACTTTAATCCATTAATGATGAACGTCGCTCTCGACGGTACATGAGTCACAATATTATCTGTTCGGAAGACATAGTAACTGACTATGGCGCCTTGCTAGGTCATAGCAAATGACGTAGCTGAAGGCTATGCTAAACTGTCGTCTCTGCAAATGAGAGCGTATGTAGACAGTGAACCATCGCTAGCAAAGTCGGCTGTACAACTGAGGCGAGTGCTTGAGAATCTCTCTAGACTAGACCTGCCGTGTGGCGGCGCTCAGTCTGCAATCACTGATAGTGGCGATACGCGGGTCCGACGTATACTAACGGACCGCGACCGATTTAAAGGCTACCACCTAGCAAGTGTGGTGTCTGGCGGTGACACCACAGATTAAAAATTGTGAGCGGGAGTCAAACCGTCGCCTCATACGCACATGTTTCAAAGCTCGAACACTATCACTTGACCACCATGCACTCTTACGCACAGGTACATCAGTTACGTAATAGGCGCGTAAAACTTCTCTTGCAATTTTCTCAATATTACAAGAGTGGTGCACCTTACTACTTACACATGATGTTGTTTTAATGGCCTGCTAAAGATGTACAAAGTTTGAAGTAAATTTGTGATCCCAGCGTCGTGGCCTCCCCTTTTCAGTTATCCGCGAATAAAGCAGAGTGCACAGTTCACAGTTCACTCAATATTAATCACTGTCTTTCTCCAGTTCACACGATAAGGTATACATATTAATTAGATGTTTTAACGGTGTCTTTACACACGAAAACCAAAACAACAGCCACATCAAATGTCCTCGTCATACTTTACCACTCGCTTATTGATGGTCGAAAACAGGCTCTTATGCCAAAGATACAAACAGTCTCATAGAAACTTTCCGACAGTGTATTATTTGAGTGTATTAACATTTATTGCTAAACATAATGAATAAAACAAAAACCATCAGGAAAACATTATTATAAATGAAAAGCTTTAGTTTGCTTTTGTTCTACACATTGGTGTAAGCCTTCCTACGCTTTATTCTTTGCCATCTTACATAATAATTTTCTGTTCTCCATAATATCTGTAGTTACGTTGTTTCGAAAATCATTGTGAACTGATTGCACTTCACTTTATCCAACACTTTAACAAAATACATCATCAAACATTAACCAAGTTACAGATATTGTCATAATTGGGAAAAGTCTTCTTTCGAGGCAGCCTATGGGTAGTCGCGATCCAAAAAAAAATACAAAGGCATTGATTAATTGTCTACTGACAATATTCTGAGATGGTACATCAACCGCATTCTGAGCCATTCGATATTTAGCATTGTAGAGAGCTCCTTCCGTTTCGCTATGCAGGGTCATTCACGAAATTAGGCAAATATTTTAATATGTTATTCTATAAGTAAAACTAAAGAAAAAAGTTAATATAAATATAGGTCCGCAAATGTTCAGTTACGGAGTTTTGGCTAATAAAAGATTTTGCCTGAAATTTAGCAATTTCGCTAATATGAAGCGATCGCAAAACTGTACGAGGTTAAAGTAAAGCACGGTTTCCATTTATTTTGTTGTTATTGATCTGGTGAATCTAATGAAACGTGTTCCAGACGTGTATCTGCAGTAGTTTTCCAGAACATCCAGAGAAGCAAAGATTATTATACAAGTAAATTTATTTACTTTCCATTAAAAATGTAGAAACGTTTATGTCATTGTTGGCAACCTTGACTGAGTTATTTCAGTCGTTTGCTAACCTTGAAACGCGTTAGGTTTCTGTATTTTTCAGTGAAAGAACATAATAACAACAATGTATTTAAGTGAAACCACATAGTAACTGTTGTAGTTTGTAGATTATTTATGAAGTAGGGATATCTTTCAAATTTACGTCAGAAGAAGACGCCGATATGGTGTTTGTTTATGGCACATGTGATGGTAATTCTGCGGCTGCAGTTAACGAATATCGCATACGTTATCCAACTCGGAGGATTCCGAACGCACGAACCATTAGCGGAGTATTGCGAATGTTACGGGCGACTTCTGCAGATACACGTCTTTTATTAGCCGTAACTCCGTTACTAAACATTTGCGGAGCTATGTTTATATGAACTTTTTTCTTTAGTTTTACTTGTAGAATCATATAAATATATTTGCATATCTTCGTGAATCACACTGTATGTCATCCATATTTGTCCTACGTGCACACCTTGTAGTTAGCTAAAATATTCTAGAGTCAACGCTCGTAGATTCATATACGTTCTACCACTACAATTTTACTTTATAAGACGCGAGCCTTGTTACTGTTTTCCATTTCTGAGTGACGGCTAATCACCTTTTAGTCTGGTGATCAGCTAGTCTCTGTCTTGTATCTGCTAAAGTGTTTTAGTTGCCTTTCTTTACCTTTTGGTTATAAATTTTTGGTGCACAATAATTTAACGTTACGCAGTGTCCGCACAAAAATATGTATGTATGTGTGTGTGTGTGTGTGTGTGTGTGTGTATGTAAGTAAGAAAGTAATGCACCCAGGAATATTGTCGAACATGAACGTTTTGGTGGTGCTGGTGTTAAGGTGTGGGGAAGCATAATGTTGCACGGGCTTACTGAGCTCCAAATCTTTTAATACGCTACACTCACCGATCAACATTATCGTGACGCGGTGCATTCGGCCCTGACTTCATTTTTATGAATAACAATGCGCAATCGCAGCGAACAGAGGAGGTGGAAAGAGAGGATATTCGGCGGATGGACTCGCCCGCTCGTTCGTCAGACATAAAATCCCATCGAGCACGTGTGGGAAGCGGTTGGGAGACGTATCATCCAGCAGTTGTCAACAGCGCTGACTAAAGGATAGAGCGCCCTACCACAAGAACTTCACTCTGTTAAGAACCATCTCCCTCCATTTGTAATACCCAGGACACCAACATAAATCATTAAACTTCAGTCTAATTATTGTTTTTGAATAAAAGTGTCATTTCTGTTCGTCTTACTGCGCTTTTCTTTCAGTTACCTTCTGCACTATACTGCAGCAGTTCCTGTTATGTATGGACTAAGTTTCATCCAGCTATGGTGCTTGACAGCGACATCATGCGACTGTTAAACATAAAAAATGTGCATTAATAATGAATAATTTAGCTGAGATGTCATTTTTTTGCTTTTTTCATCCAGAGGCCAATTCGAACCGGGGGAAGGGGGAGCGGTCTATGGGGCTTCAACCTGTTATTCCGTAATCTCAAAAGAAAAAATCATTTGCAACATAGCTTTCAGATTTAATAGTCTCAAAAATTTTCCCTCCATTGTAGATGGTATTATAATGCATGAAGAAAACACCTTCGTTTACTTTAGAGACGGCACGGTGATAAAAAAATTATCCATTTCATTACATAAATACGTGCATAATTTGCGTTGCGCTGACGATTCTTATCTTTCCTTTTGAAGCGCAATGAACACCAGATACGTCTCCCCATTCTCTGCTGTCTTAGAATGTCGACGGTCAGGATGTTTCTGTAGGAAGACCGTTACTTCTCAACGTCATAGGACGTTGACGGTACAAATTTTAGGAGATGAATAATTCTGGAGAGATGTCCACTGGAGGGTCTTCTCCCCACTGAGGATATCGCAGATGTATCAAAAGTCGAATAACAAAGATTTCTTTCCAAATCAGCCTCAAATATATTCACTACCCACTGCCCAATATCACTTCTAATCTGTCAGCTTGTACTTGATATGGTTCAAATGGCTCTGAAGCACTATGGGACTTAACTTCCGAGGTCATCAGTCCCCTAGAACTTAGAACTACTTAAACCTAACTAACCTAAGGACATCACACACATCCATGCCCGAGGCAGGATTCGAACCTGATTGTAGCGCCTAGAACCGCTCGGCCACTCCGGGCGGCCCGTACTTGATATACTTGACGATTTCTGCTGAAGGAACCGCTAAGATCTGATCTTTTAATGCAGCTGGCAAGGAAGCAGAATTTGCTATGGATCTATTCCAAAGCATTTTCGATTTTAGGTACAGCGGTATCGTCTAGTGACGAAACAGAAGATTCTCTCGGAAATTAGTCCTAGATTTCAAGGCTTGAAAATGTTCATTATAAAAACCATCAGCTTCAGTCCATGTACCCCAACTGATTAGGACAGAGTCAGGCGGCAGCACAAGGGCCGATAGTGTGACACACTGCGGGGCTTTGAAACACACTTTCTTGACGTATGAAATTATTTTATTTACTTCTTGGCAGCTGCCGTGCACTTTTTTGGCGATATGTTACAGCGCATGGGGCAGACAATCTGGTTAAAGGCGGATAGACTACGCGTAGGAAGTAAGTGCCTTTAGTGTGTAGGTCGTAGCATCCGAATACATACCGAGATCTTTTTCTTCGTGAATTCCCCCAGCCCGCAGAACTTCGACCGTCAATCACTAAACGAATTGCTGTTAAAGACTTGTGCGTTCCAACACTGTGCAAGAAATCAGTAATGGTTATGAGGGTTTTCTCCGTCGCGATAGCCAGCAGTGAGGTTTCCAAACCAAAATTTAAGTAGTGTTTCCTTGGCCTCAGTCCACCAGGGATCATTTTCCAGCAGTACTTTTCTAGGAGCGATATTCGTTCACTTGAAATTTTGAAATTCGTACCATGGAATGTTGGCAGCAACCATAGTGGAGCACATAAATAAATATTCATTTGTGCAGTTAGGAGTCTTTTGCATATGTGCGTCAATAACATTTGCTTCTTAGACGATTGCTGTGCTTTCGCATCAGTAACATATACAGGTTGGTCCATTGATAGTGACCGGGCCAAATATCTCACGAAATAAGCATCAAACGAAAAAACTACAAAGAACGAAACTCGTCTGGCTTGAAGGGGGAAACCAGATGGCGCTATGGTTGGCCCGTTAGATGGCGCTGCCATAGGTCAAACGGATATCAACTGCGTTTTTTAAATAGGAACCCCCATTTTTCATTACATATTCGTGTAGTACGTAAAGAAATATGAATGTTTTAGTTGGATCACTTTTTTTCGCTTTGTGATAGATGGCGCTGTAATAGTCACAAACATATGGCTCACAATTTTAGACGAACAGTTGGTAACAGGTAGGATTTTTAATATAAATACAGAACTAGGTACGTTTGAACAGCTCAAGTCATACTGTGCCTTGTGTTCTTTTACTAGTCGCAGTGTGTGGCTCTTTGTGTGTGCTACTTTTAAACAGTTTTTTTATCTCCATTTTACAGTCACCCCTTTTTTTTGTCTATTGCCTTCCATGATGTTCCCCTTTTTTTATATCTACGTTCACCATATTCTCTCCTTTGTTATTTTTAAATGTCTTCTATTGTTTGTTCTATGTCTTTTGGCTGAAGAGCAGCGTATATGCTGCTGCCAGCCCGCCCCGATGGGGAATTGAAATACAATAAAGAAAAAGAAAAAAAAAGTTTGAACATTTTATTTCGGTTATTCCAATGTGATTTTATGTAGCATGAAGTTGAAATACCTCTAAACACGCAATGTACTGAAATATGTTAAAATACCTAACAATAAAATGAAGTATCTCAGCGCTGACAATCCGTGAACATATACGCTTCCCACGTGCGTGGAAGCGGATGTAATTCCACAAAAATCCTTGCTCTACTAATGGCAGACATTAACAATGGAAAGCACGGGAATTACTGTTACATTTGACAATCCAACTCAACAAATTTGAACTGTTATTCTTTTTTTCTTGCTCATGTCACTCATGCTGATATGCAAATGCAGTAGCCACGTGTTTATTCGTAACTACAGCTGCCTTTACATCATTGTTGTATTTGTTGAAGAAAGTAACAGGCACTTCTTTTTCAGAGGTTCCGGTTCTGCGGAGATCTGGACTGCCCAGATTGGATTCTTGCAGAAATAAATACGTTGGCGCGTATGGTACGTATACTGTAGTTCACAAGTCATTTATATGCATGTTGCACTTGACACGTATCATTTTAGGACATTCTTAACTGATCACGTTGTGTGGTCCTCGTCAATTGATAGTCACTTACATTGACTGGAAATATTTTAAAAAATGGTATCCATTCGAAATATAACCTACGCAGTTCTACGCCCAGGCACGTTACTTATTGAGCATTTTTCTTGTTCCAGACGTCAATTAAAATGAAGCTGCTTTGCCAGCAGGTAGCACGGTCGCTTATAGGAGAGGACATCGACGTAAGTATCTCCTAGTCTGGGTTTTACTTTTTTCCTCTAACCGCTCGTTTTTACACTTTTCATGTAGTAGAAACTGTAGAAAATAACGCTACAGGTAGCTTATATTAATGTTTGTATTGTAAAAATACTAATTTTTTGTAGATGAATATGAACAAGATACAGCCAGCGTTTCATGAAGCAAACTGTGTTCATTTGCCGCTAAAACTTAAAATGGTGGTGTTACAGATGTAACTCAGCAAATTGAAGTTGATGCACATGTATTTGAAATTCTCGTAATATCTAAGAGATTCGTCAGTACAGAGAGAACCTTGTATTATTTATATAAAGCACAAGAACAGTATTCGTGAAATTATATCGGACATTAAATAAATTTAGTGAAACTAATAAAAAAGAAGACAAGTAAATGTTACGGATGTAACGTTTTGCTGTTACAGGTGTAACACATTCATTTAACTTATAATGACGGACTGAAATTATATATGAAGGACTGAAATTATGTCTGTGACAGTTGTGTAAACTGAAGTTGAAGGGGGGCGGGGGCGGAGAAAGGAAAGGGAAGAAGCTAATTATATCAGCTGCATCAGAACTTTTTGCGAAATCAGCGGTGATGAGTGAAAATGTGTGCTTGACTAGTAGTCGAACCCAGGATCTCCTGCTCACTAGGCATTTGCGTTAACCACTGTGGCACCTGGACACGGCGTTTATCGCAATTGCGTGACTAACTCGGCATGCTCCCTGGCTGACCCACACTCTCACCTAGCGTTGCCTCTCCATAGTCCCTCATCCATGTCCTTCATGCTCATTAATCCTATATTCCCGCTGGAGGTCGAACGTAAAGGTGCATCTGCACTGAAGTTCGTAGATTCACGGCCCACCAAGGCAAACCAGTTACATGAATGTGTGGTGTCTGTTCTTTCGGACATGACTGAAAGAACACTCGTTCATATAATATCTAACAATGTTGAACTCGTTGTGTAATGGTATATTTATGAATAAGGAAGAGTACTTAGATAACAAAGAACAAATTTAGTTAAAAATTTTAATTTCATTTTAGCGGAAGTTAATCTTTCCCGTGAATCTGTGATCGGCTTTTTATTGGGAAATGTCAGCTTCACTAAGATCATCCTTTTCTGGCCATGCAAATTTATTCTGTGCCCTTTTAAGGAATTTAACAAAAATTTTTTCACACTCTTCGCTGCCAGCTTGTCCAATAAATTAATGGAGATGTCCTCATTCAGTTTTTAACGATAACCTACTGACCAAAAGACAGTGGAAACTTACCATTCAACTACTTATGAAAGAAGTAATGAGGTTATCTTCTCGAACATTCTGTTTTACGATGGGTCTGAAATGGAAGTGTGTACCGTTTTCCTCAGACAACAAACATATTTTAACTGTGTTATTTCCCAACGGTCTGGACACTGCGGATTTAAAGAGTGTTAGGAAGAGATCTGATAGCGCTCTAATGCTGTTGTAACTAATCAGCATGCTTTTTAGCTTCTTTGCTGGAACGTCTAATTATTAATTTTATCAGTTGTGTATTTCGCGCATCGTACATAAGATGTGCCGACAGTAATGAGAGCTTTTCTATCTTTCACACACTGCCGCAGATGTTGCTTCAGCATTCCATTAACATCATCACGAGATCCTTTACATTGGATGTACAAAAGAAAAGCCAGTTCAAGGCAATACCACAATATTCTTTGTTGTAAGTCAAATTAACTGACGTGTTGATCACCTCCATGAGAAAAAAATTCCTTCACTTTAAGATTAGGAAATTTATTTTTTATGTTCGGAAGTATTTTCTGATTACAAACATGAACAACTAGCATATGCTGCAGATAATCAGGTACAATAGCATATGAAACTGGACTGGTAACTGTGTAAGCTGATCCAGTGCAATTAGTGATTTGTTAATTACTGCAGTGTGCGCTCTGCACCCCATCCTGATAATCGATAGCGAACTTTTCTCTGGAATAAATCTAGAGAACACAGATACTACAAGAAACATTTTGAACTTTTGTCTTTTCAAAAAAGGATTACTGGTCAACATTGATAAAACAGTCGAGAAGAAACTTTGGTAATTTGTTCTCTAAAATTGTAATATCATTTATAGAACCTTCCTGCACACTTTCTCTTCTCATTGTTCCACTGACACCTGTTGATGAGTTTATCTGAGCAAGGAGGCAATGAGTTAGGAATTTCTTCGTGCTCCTTCAAATTTCCACAGTTCAGAAGTGTGCCAAAACATCCTTTTGAATCATGTTTTAGAACGCATTAGAGAGTAATGTCTGTAACAGCACTTATGACAATACGTAATGCTGAAAAGTAATTTTTTCCACCAGAAATTTGTCTGTTGTTGCTAATTAGAATAGCATAATATCTTTCTGAGTTCGATGTAGAAACAGCCAACGTTGCAAGAGTCACTTTTTATTTAACTGATTACTAGTTTTGGGTTATCAGAACCAGTTTTCAAATAATCTTGTGAGACGGGAAGTTAAAATTACAGTTTATCCCAACTGTCACAAAAATTATTGAGTGCTTATAACAAGATACCCCTCCCCCCCCCCCCCCCATGAACCATGGACGTTGCCGTTGGTGGGGAGGCTTGCGTGCCTCAACGATACAGATAGCCGTACTGTAGGTGCAACCACAGTGGAGGGGTATCTGTTGAGAGGCCAGACAAACGTGTGGTTCCTGAAGAGGGGCAGCAGCCTTTTCAGTAGTTGCAGGGGCAACAGTCTGGATGATTGACTGATCTGGCCTTGTAACACTAACCAAAACGGCCTTGCTGTGCTGGTACTGCGAACGGCTGAAAGCAAGGGGAAACTACAGCCGTATTTTTTCCCGAGGACATGCAGCTTTACTGTATGATTAAATGATGATGGTATCCTCTTGGGTAAAATATTCCGGAGGTAAAATAGTCTCCCATTCGGATCTCCGGGCGGGGACTACTCAGGAGGACGTCGTTATCAGGAGAATGAAAACTGACGTTCTACGGATCGGAGCGTGGAATGTCAGATCCCTTAATCGGGCAGGCAGGTTAGAAAATTTAAAAAGAGAAATGGATAGGCTAAAGTTAGATATAGTGGGAATTAGTGAAGTTCGGTGGCAGGAGGAACAAGACTTTTGGTCAGGTGAATACAGGGTTATAAATACAAAATCAAATAGGGGTAAATCAGGAGTAGGTTTAATAATGAATAAAAAAATAGGAGTGTGGGTAAGCTACTACAAACAGTATAGTGAACGCATTATTGTGGCCAAGATAGACACGAAGCCCACGCCTACTACAGTAGTACAGGTTTATATGCCAACTAGCTCTGCAAATGATGAAGAAATTGAAGAAATGTATGATGAGATAAAAGAAATTATTCAGGTAGTGAAGGGAGATGAAAATTTAATAGTCATGGGTGACTGCAATTGGACAGTAGGAAAAGGAAGAGAAGGAAACGTAGTATGTGAATATGGATTGGGGCTAAGAAATGAAAGAGGAAGCCGCCTGGTAGAATTTTGCAAAGAGCATAACTTAATCATAGCTAACATTTGGTTCAAGAATTATAAAAGAAGGTTGTACACATGGAAGAATCCTGGAAATACTAGAAGGTATCAGATAGATTATATAATGGTAAGACAGAGATTTAGGAACCAGGTTTTAAATTGTAGGACATTTCCAGGGGCAGATGTGGACTCTGACCACAATCTATTGGTTATGACCTGTAGATTAAAACTGAAGAAACTGCAAAAAGGTGGGAATTTAAGGAGATGGGACCTGGATAAACTAACTAAACCAGAGGTTGTACAGAGTTTCAGGGAGAGCATAAGGGAACAATTGACAGGAATGGGGGAAAGAAATACAGTAGAAGAAGAATGGGTAGCTTTGAGGGATGAAGTAGTGAAGGCAGCAGAGGATCAAGTAGGTAAAAAGACGAGGGCTATTAGAAATCCTTGGGTAATAGAAGAGATACTGAATTTAATTGATAAAAGGAGAAAATACAAAAATGCAGCAAGTGAAGCAGTCAAAAAGGAATACAAACGTCTCAAAAATGAGATCGACAGGAAGTGCAAAATGGCTAAGCAGGGACGGCTAGAGGACAAATGTAAGGATGTAGAGGCTTATCTCACTAGGGGTAAGATAGATACTGCCTACAGGAAAATGAAAGACACATTTGGAGAAAAAAGAACCACTTGCATGAATATCAAGAGCTCAGATGGAAACCCAGTTCTAAGCAAAGAAGGGAAAGCAGGAGGTGGAAGGAGTATATAGAGGGTCTATACAGGGGCGATGTTCTTGACGACAATATTATGGAAATGGGAGGTAGATGAAGATGAAATGGGAGATAAGATACTGCGTGAAGAGTTTGACAGAACACTGAAAGACCTGAGACGAAACAAGGCCCCGGGAGTAGACAACATTCCATTAGAACTACTGACAGCCTTGGGAGAGCCAGTCCTGACAAAACTCTACCATCTGGTGAGCAAGATGTATGAGACAGGCAAAATACCCTCAGACTTCAAGAAGAATATAATAATTCCAATCCCAAAGAAAGCAGGTGTTGACAGACGCGAAAATTACCGAACTATCAGTATAATAAGTCACAGCTGCAAAATACTAACGCGAATTCTTTACAGACGGATGGAAAAACTGGTAGAAGACGACCTCGGGGAAGATCAGTTTGGATTCCGTAGAAATGTTGGAACATGTGAGGCAATACTGACCCTACGACTTATCGTAAAGAAAGATTAAGGAAAGACAAACCTACGTTTCTAGCATTTGTAGACTTAAACAAATTCTTTTGACCATGTTGACTGGAATACTCTCTTTCAAATTCTGAAGGTGGCAGGGGTAAAATACAGGGAGCGAAAGGCTATTTACAATTTGTACAGAAACCAGATGGCAGTTATAAGAGTCGAGGGACATGAAAGGGAAGCAGTGGTTGGGAAGGGAGTGAGACAGCGTTGTAGCCTCTCCCCGATGCTATTCAATCTGTATATTGAGCAAGCGGTAAAGGAAACAAAAGAAAAATTCGGAGTAGGTATTAAAATCCATGGAGAAGAAATAAAATCTTTGAGGTTCGCCGATGACATTGTAATTCTGTCAGAGACCGCAAAGGACTTGGAAGAGCAGTTGAACGGAATGGACAGTGTCTTGAAAGGAGGGTATAAGATGAACATCAACAAAAGCAAAACGAGGATAATGGAATGTAGTCGAATTAAATCGGGTGATGCTGAGGGAATTAGATTAGGAAATGAGACACTTAAAGTAGTAAAGAAATTTTGCTATTTGGGGAGCAAAATAACTGATGGTCGAAGTAGAGAAGATATAAAATGTAGATTGGCAATGGCAAGGAAAGCGTTTCTGAAGAAGAGAAATTTGTTAACATCGAGTATTGATTTAAGTGTCAGGAAGTCGTTTCTGAAAGTATTTGTATGGAGTGTAGCCATGTATGGAAGTGAAACATGGACGATAAATAGTTTAGACAAGAAGAGAATAGAAGCTTTCGAAATGTGGTGCTAGAGAAGAATGCTGAAGATTAGATGGGTAGATCACATAACTAATGAGGAGGTATTGAAAAGAATTGGGGAGAAGCGGAGTTTGTGGCACAATTTGACTAGAAAAAGGGATCGGTTGGTAGGACATGTTTTGAGGCATCAAGGGATCACCAATTTAGTACTGGAGGGCAGCATGGAGGGTAAAAATCGTAGAGGGAGACCAAGAGATGAATACACTAAGCAGATTCAGAAGGATGTAGGCTGCAGCAAGTACTGGGAGATGAAGAGGCTTGCACAGGATAGAGTAGCATGGAGAGCTGCATCAAACCAGTCTCAGGACTGAAGACCACAACAATAACATAACAAGATACAGAGCATATCGTACCAGGATATGTGTACCAGACAGACAAACCAGTATTTTCCAAAATAGCGTATAAATCATGTAAAGATGATACATGTATGTATAACAAAATCACGTTAACTAATGAACAGTGACAGGACATACAGAAAACTGATAGTCTACTTTCGTGACTCCCACAAGGAAACCTCATATAGGGCATGCCATATCAGAATATAGGCAACGTCGTTATTAAAACTTCCAATCATCGAGGATAAAACAGTTAATACAATGAAAGTACAAGTCAACTACCACAGTTAAACTATTTAAATTTTTTACAGAAACAGCAGGGTTTAAAACCAGTGAACAGTAAACAGCAGGAGCGCCACATCCAGCATATACAGACGGAAGTCGTATGCTGTAGCAACATGTAACTTGGGAGTCGTATGCTGTAGCAACATGTAACTTCACCCATTTTGGACCATATAATAGTGTACAAAGAAATCAAAACAGCTAAACGAGAACTTACTGTCCTAAACAGTCCCATTGGTACCCTCACCTATCACAACAATTCCCCCTGCCCAGACCCCACTGCTGAAGACAAAATCTAATTCATGACAGTTGTTGTGTTGGCAGAAGAGCCAACACCGTGTTGCTAGAGGAGGCCGAAATGCACGCGTTTTAACTCACGCAGACTGGCGTGAGGTCTGGAAGAAGGTAAAGTAATTATACTATCAAGAAAAGAACGTAACTGCTGGAATACTTAACTTTAATCCATAATTGGAGAACATCGCTCTTGATGATACATGAATTACAAGATCAATAGCAAATGATGATGGCGCCTTGCTAGGTCGTAGCAAATGACGTAGCTGAAGGCTATGCTAACTATCGTCTCGGCAAATGAGAGCGTAATTTGTCGGTGAACCATTGCTAGCAAAGTCGGCTGTCCAACTGGGCGAGTGGTAGGACGTCTCTCTAGACCTGCCGTGTGGCGGCGCTCGGTCTGCAATCACTGACAGTGGCGACACGCGGGTCCGACGTATACTAACGGACCGCGGCCGATTTAAAGGCTACCACCTAGCAAGTGTGGTGTCTGGCGGTAATCCACACATCCTTCAAAAGATTTTGCTCGCTGCCAGCTCCATCTTCCATCCCAACGCCTAAGACACCTACTCTCACAGCCAGGTTCACTTCCTCTTTACCTGCTTCGACACCCTAGTCTAAGCTCCATCTAGTCCTCACCAACACACACCTCTGCAAAATACTGTAGGAGAACATCTGCTCCCTACCCTCCAATAAACGTCTTTTGATGCATACTCTGTCCCAACATAACGTCCTTAGTTTTATTCTTAATTAAATGTTCTAGCAAACCTTTCATACTATCTGAACCTCATCCTGTATCTTCCATCACACAGATAACACCCTTCCCCTGGACAGTGATGGAGTTGCGATTGGCCACCACAAGAACACGCTTGTTTAGCCACAATCCTTATACAATACTCCCACCAAACACCTTATCCTTACCCTCTTTTTCCAAACCGTAACCATTACCTGTGCAACCATCTACATTTGACGTCATTACCACATCCATATGACTTTCTCACGGGCACAGACCATACCTTTTCAATCTATATTGTTGCCACTGACCTCAGCTTCCACAGTAGGTCCCCCACAGTACAGTGGTGGCGTCATTTTACCGACTCCCTGCAAGGTGACATATTGCCCATCCCCCACCACACCCATCTTGAAAGTAACACCACACATGATGTTGTCCAAGCATTTCGCAATCTCATTGGACGCCTTATTGCAGTATTCCTTGATCCAACTGGAAGTGACCACCTACTTACACTCTTCGCCATCTCCTAGACACGTCATCCCCATTCAGTCCTGTCCCTTCCAATCTCCATCCAAGATTACTCATGCGCCAACTGGAATGCCTCCTGGGAATCCATAGAAACCCAGATTGGAAGCTGCCTCCTCGCCTTCCAATAATCAGACGGTATCTCTCTTACTGCATCCTTCCTGCAGCAGACCTTATCAGGCGCTATATCCAACCACATTCCTACCAAGACCTTATATTCTCACTGTGACACCCTCCCTGCACAAGACTCACTCCTCCTTCCAGAATCCCATCTCATATATTGCACCTTCCTGCGACTTCATGAGCAGAATAACTCACATTCCACTGGCAAAAATAGACACGTCAGGAATGTATTAAATACAAAAAAAGCCGGACTGGCGCCAGATATGCACCAGACACGGGTCTACACTCCCCATAAACTTTTTAAAGTGCTGGAAAGCATTCCATGGACTCACTAACCTCACTACCTGCTCCTGACGACTCTCATATTGATTACTCTCTGTTCACTACCATCCACAAACATACTGTCTCACCCCTGGCTCCCAGCTTCAACTACTTGCTCAACATACCACAAACAGAATTGGGTACTTGATTATTCGAGGCATGCTGCCACGGGATAGTAGGTCCGCAACTATATAGCACTGTGGAAATCAGATAGTTTATTTTATCCGTCTCAGTTGCAAGATAGTTTATTTTATCCGTCTCAGTTGCAAATTCAGCTATAGTTGTTACCGGTTTCAGGCTGACACGCCCCTTCGCCAACCACACACCTAAAAATTACACAGTGCATGTATTGCAATAATGTGTACAAATAGGATGTATGTCCATACTACAGGTACTCATATGCTTACTGACATATCTTGCAGTAAACCGTATTTCATACAGTATGGTGCCAAAAGGCATGAGCAGTTTGTGTACAGCAATTTACACAGTGAGCAACAAGCACCCTCAAACTGTAAACAATAAAAAATGAGGCTTTTTATATCACGCAACTACTTAATTTAGCATACAAACAGTTGTCACCGAAGCGAAATATGGATTGAAGATCCGGTTTCAGAGGTGAGGTTTCTTGCTGCAAATAGATGTTTCTGTCAGCATACTCTACCTCTCCAAGAGGAAACTGTTATCCATTAAATCTGTTGCATTTCAATAGCTTTAGTCAACTATTGCACTCGTGTACAGACTAAAATCTCTAACCTCTCGTTTTCTTATTGCGCGTTTGTACATGTGAGCATGTGATGGAGAGAGCACTTATCGGCGCGACGAATTGAATACTTTGGGAGATCTCCATCTTGGCGCATACAGAGACCCATAATTATTTTCAGTTGACTAATTCCTCCCAGAAAATAATCCTGTATGATATTATGGAATGAAATTAAGTGTAGGACGTTACCTTTTTTTTATTTTTATACCACCTATGCGTGACATCATTCACATAGCAAATAGAGATTTGTTTAGACGATTCAGCAGTTTTGTGGTATACTCCTCAAAGTTAAATTTATTATCAAGCGGTAACCCCAATAACTTAACACGGTCAACGTCTTCTCTCTGTTTGTCGTCATATTTTAGGCGTATACTCGCAGGAAATCTTTTGCAAGTGCTGAACTACATATAGTATGTTTTTTTCAAAGTTTAATGACAGAATTAACTGAGAACCATTTTTTTATGCCGATGAAAATTTCATTAGTCGACCGTTCTAAGGCTATACTTGATTTACTATTTATTGCAATGTTTGTATCATCTGGAAAGAAAACATACTAGGAATCTGGTAATGTTATTGATGAAACGTCATTGATATATGCAAGAAAAAGTAAGGGCCTTAAGATGGAATCGTGGGGGCACCACATGTCATTGGTTCCCAATCGGATGATGCCTGATTGCTTAATACGTGTCTGTTTACTATTGACACATTTTGTTTTCTGTCAAGAGATATAGGACGTAAATCATTTTGCAGCATTTCCTGTTACACCGTAATTTACTTAAAGGGAATGAGATTTTCACTCTGCAGCGGAGTGTGCGCTGATATGAAACTTCCTGGCAGATTAAAACTGTGTGCCCGACCGAGACTCGAACTCGGGACCTTTGCCTTTCGCGGGCAAGTGCTCTACCATCTGAGCTACCGAAGCACGACTCACGCCCGGTCCTCACAGCTTTACTTCTGCCAGTACCTCGTCTCCTACCTTCCAAACTTTACAGAAGCTCTCCTGCGAACCTTGCAGGACTAGCACTCCTGAAAGAAAGGATACTGCGGAGACATGGCTTAGCCACAGCCTGGGGGATGTTTCCAGAATGAGATGCGATATGGAGGGGTGTCGAGTCAGCATGCTCTCCCGACCTTGTCACTTTTCGTAACCTGGGGCGGCTATTACTCGGCTCTTTAGCTGGTATCACGAAGCTGAGTGCACACTGCTGCAGTCTTCCCACCAAGGAAAACTACCTGGCAGTACCGGCATCGAACCCACGTCCTCCACATGGAAGTCCGTCGTGCTGATCGCTCAGCTACAGAGGCGGACACACTGCCGTAAGAACAGAGCTTCATGTAACCATGAAGTTTGCTTTTCTCTCGAGTGTCGTCAGTATTACTACTTGTTAGGGTCAGTTAACAACTAACCTTAGGGTGTTTGCAGATGACGCTGTCGTTTATCGACTAATAAAGTCATCAGAAAATCAAAACAAATTGCAAAACGATTTAGAAAAAATATCTGAATGGTGCGAAAATTGGCAGTTGACCCTAAATAACGAAAAGTGTGAGGTCATCCACACGAGTGCTAAAAGTTATCCGTTAAACTTCGGTTACCTGATAAATGAATCAAATCTGAAGGACGTAAGTTCAACTAAATACCTAGAAATTACAATTACGAATAACCTAAATTCGAAGGAACACACAGAAAATGTTATGGGGAAGGCTAACCAAAGACTGCGTTTTATTGGCAGAACACTTACAAAATGTAACAGAGCTACTAAGGAGACTGCTTACCCTATGGTTGTCCGTCCTCTTTTAGAATATTGGTGCGCGGTGTGGGATCCTTACCAGATAGAACTGACTGAGTTGGCTCTGAGCACTATGGGACTTAACATCTGAGGTCATCAGTCCCCTAGAACTTAGAACTACTTAAATCTAACTAACCTAAGGACATCACACACATCCGTGCCCGAAGTAGGATTCGAACCTGCGTCCGTAGCAGTCGCGCGGTTCCGGACTGAAGAGCCTAGAACCGCTCGGCCACCGTGGCCGGCACTGACAGAGTACATCGAAAAAGTTCAAAGAAGGGCTACACGTTTTGTATTATCGCGAAATATTGAAGAGAGTGTCACTGAAATGATACAGGATTTGGGCTGGACATCATTAAAACAAATGCGTTTTTCGTTGCGACGGAATCTTCTGACGAAATTCCAATCACCAACTTTCTCCTCTGAATGTGAAAAATTAAATTGCCGAATTTTATTATTCTTTATTGCTTGTAGACATATGCAGCCAGCTCTTATGAATCTTCCGCGACAAATGTCTGGAGGTGTGACTGCCACTAGCGACATTGCAGCGAGACATTTCGTATCCATTGCGAGGTGTGTCAACCGCTGTCTAAAGAAGGGGGAATAAAAACGGGGAATGAAATCTCTCCGGGCCGTGTATTATATTCGTGAGACAACTGGTAGTAGCATTGTCTGTATTCAGGGTGATTGGAAATTTCATTTGTAGACTCCTAGACTTGCAGAGGGAAGTGAATACATAATATTTTGAATAGAAACCCATGTCATGTTCTAAGACTGTTTCAGTGCAGATGGTTAACTCATCCACTGCTACTTGAGGAATTGAACTAGGCCTGACGCAGCTCAGTTATTAGGTAACAATTCGAAAAGAAACTTAACGACATCTATTTATCACTTAATCATATTTATTTTTATTAACACTGAAACATTGCGTGTTTACGTTATTCCAGAGAAGAAAACCGACATACTGTACATTCAGAACAGTACTGATGCATTACAACGGTTCGCTGTGGCGACAACCAATGTTGTTACAACGTCGTACCTACGAAGCATGTTCTGCTACACACCCTCCATCTCACCTTGTGTTTTTTCAGTTTATAGTGCAGCGGCCACAATTCCTGCCAGCAGATCTTCCTCTGTCTCTACACGAGCCTCGTAAATTACACTTTCCATACGACCTCACAAGAAGCAGTACACGTCGTCCTGTCTACCCTGTTGCATACCAGGACAGGCATTCTTAGACTTTTCTCTTTCCCTCAGCAGACGTGGACACGTTGCACATTTGAATTAAAATCGACGTAGAAAGGAAATTGTTTGTTTCCGGACCTGGGTTACTATTCAAAATATTATGTACGCACTCTCCTCTACAAATCCTAGAAGTTCGTAACGGGAATTTCCGAATACCCTGTGTATGTGATCGTGGCCACCAGACTGCTCATATGGCAGAAGCAACGGGCTCTGAGAAACTGTGGGTAGTCGCATATCAAAAGGAAGGCGAAGGAGGTCTTCGTACTCGCCAAAGTGATGGAAGACTTAAATCAATTATTACCGGCAAAATTCAAACAATTTTAAATGTCAGTATTGATAATCCAATCATGTCAGCTACAAAAGCTGTACGAACCCTCAATTTGTGCGCGTACTCTCCGCCGACGTCTTCATTCTGCTGGCTTCCATCACTGAAAATTGCGAGAGTAACATACAAGAAAACGGACCAATACACCGCACTCTATTCCCAGTACCCCTCAACTGCCAAAAAACGTCAAGGACTGTTATGGTCCAGAAGGATTTATGTTCGGATGTGAATGGTAGACTGTCTTGGAAACCCAATAGACACTCTCTTCTGTTCAAATCTGATTGTTGCCTTAACACCGAGTGGAAGGATAAGCTTATGACTGGAGAGAAGAGGAGACTGGAGTTTGACTGCAGCCGCAGTAACAGAATTGACTGGGGTTTCACCCAGGATGCACACGGAAGAACGCACTGTCGTTTTAGAATAATGTCTGCTGTCAACTGTTCGATTCCTTTATCTAGCCGAAGAGATGCGTATCATCTATTTCGTGTTCTATAACAGCAGCGAGCACACTTCACAAATAGCTAGAAGCCTTTCATCCCCTATTTCACCCCCCATAGGAATTTCGAGCAATTCCTTCGTAAACGATGCCTACAATATACGATCCACACCAAGTTTAAAGTCTCTGTCTTTACCGGTTTGGGTTGGGCGATGATGAGTGAGTCAGTCAGTCAGTCAGGACGTTGCCATTTATACACACATCAAAAAAAGTTTTGCATCACCCGGGTTCCCAGAACTCCTGAAGATAGACGTTGACTGTGGGTATTGTATCACAGACACAGTCCCTTTGACTGTTCACAGACGTCACTAAACCCGCCCAAAGATGTAAACAACCATTCATGAGCAGCGCCTGTTAGACGGAGGGGGTCCGACAGCCGATTAGTTTCGGTCATTCCACCAGGAAGGAGGTACACGGCTCTTGTTGTCTGTAGTTCAACCATGCCTAAACGGTCAATTCCTCGGTTCGATCACGTCCGCATTGTTACGTTGTGCCAGGAAGGGCTCTCAACAAGGGAAGTGTCCAGGCGTCTCGGAGTGAACGAAAGCGATGTTGTTCGGACATGGAGGAGATACAGAGAGATAGGAACTGTCGAAGACATGCCTTGCTCAGGTCGCCCAAGTGCTACTACTGCAGTGGATGACCGCCACCTACGGATTATGGCTCGGAGAAATCCTGACAGCAACGCCATCATGTTGAATAATGCTTTTCGTGCAGCCGCAGGACGTCGTGTTACGACTCAAAGAAGTCATGATGCGTAACTTCACTCCCGAAGTCTATGACGAGGTCCATCTTTACAACCACGACACCATACAGCAAGGTACAGATGGGCCCAACAACATGCCGAATGGACCGCTCAGGAATGGCATCACCTTCTGTTCTCCGATGAGTGTCGCAAATGCCTTCAACCAGACAATCGTCAGAGACGTGTTTGGAGGCAACCCGGTCAGGCTGAACGCTTTAGACACACTGTCCAACGAGTGCAGTTTTGCATCACCCGGGTTCCCAGAACTCCTGAAGATAGACGTTGACTGTGGGTATTGTATCAGACACAGTCCCTTCGACTGTTCACAGACGTCACTAAACCCGCCCAAAGATGATATTTTGGGGTGGCATTATGTGGGGCCGACGTACGCCGCTGGTGGTCATAAAAGGCACTGTAACGGCTGTACGATACGTGAATGCCATCCTCCGATCGGTAGTGCAACCATATTGGCGAGGCATTCGTCTTATGGACGACAATTCGCGCCCCCATCGTGCACATCTTGTGAATGACTTCCATCAGGAGAACGACATCGCTCTACTAGAGTGGCCAGCATGTTCTCCAGATGTGAACCCTATCGACCATGCCTAGGATAGCTTGAATAGGGCTGTTTATGGACGACGTGACCCACCAACCACTCTGAGGGATCTACGCCGAATCGCCGTTGAGGAGTGGGACAATCTGGACCAACAGTGCCTTGATGAACCTGTGGACAGTATGCCACAACGAATACAAGCATGCATCAGTGCAAGAGGACGTGCTACTGGGTATTAGAGGTACCGGTGTGCACAGAAATCTCGACCACCACCTCTGAAGGTCTCGCTGTATAGTGGTACAACATGCAACGTGTGGTTTTCATGAGCATTAAAAAGGGCGGAAATGATGTTTATGTTGATCTCTGTTCCAATTGTCTGTACAGGTTCCGGAACTCTCGGAACCGAGGTGATGCAAAACGTTCTTTGATGTGTGTATATAGAGATTAACTGTGGGGCTTTTGTTAACGAACTGTTCTTCGATCCTTGCGGTAGATGCACTTTGAAATTCGTCACCGGACATACAAAATCACTAAAGCAATAAAATATTACGGGGCGCTTGTTTCTTTCCTCTTTCGAAATTGCCGTTCATTAAATTCTGTTGTCGGTAGATATGTTATTAGATGACAGAGGACCATGAAAACGACAAAGGTTAGATCGTAGGCATCTAAAATCTTTCAGAAGATTCACCAGATTATTTAGGAAAGTCGGCTCTCTCATATGTTGTATACAAAGAAGTCCCAGAAAAAAATGTTTACTTTGAATTTTATCAAATAAAAATGTCATTTCTCACCGACAGACAGTAAAGCTTCGCCGCATGTGATGAGACATCCATGCACAGGAAAACTCGATAAGTGCAAGGTCGCGCCTGCCACTGAATGGCTGTCACCTCCCGGCGTAACACTCTCTTCCCGGGCGCAGCCTTTGGCGACGCGGGTTTACCGACTGTGATACAGTAAGCCAATAGATTAACCGTAATCAAATCGGGTGCCGTAAGAGGTGTTGAAAGGATAGTCGTAATGCAATAAAGCGCCATTTCTATAACGGCGCCGGCACCGGCAAAATAAGTCTGTCCCGCGAAAAGGGAGCCATTAGCCGGCCAGCACCTCAAAGCGGCGCGGTGCTCACAGCGGCTGCGGCATTGCCCTCTGACGCACTGCGCGAGAACCACCGCGGGAAAAAGGCCGCCTCACAACGTACTCAGCGACACGACTGCAAACTTTACTTCTACAAAAATAGCTATAGCCATTTCCGCATCTAAATCATTGCTGGCAGCAAATTATTTAACTGACCTGAACGTGAGCTCCTAGCATGATTACATAGCTTGATTGAAAACAGCACCGGCATTCAGGAAAGACAGGTCAAGCACAACATATCTCGCCCTCGTTGTATCTTGGTCCCTCATAAGTACATCTGACAAAAAATTAATCACCCCCAGGAAACAACCTGTTACCATGAACAGTGTCTCTAACCTTGACAATAGTCTCAATTCGGCAAGGAAGATAGTCCGCAAGTTCCTTCAAGAGTGCCATATCCAGCCAGAAGCCATCCATTGACAATTAGATGTCGTAAAGCTACCAAATTGCTATGAAGTTGCTTGTTTCGTTTCAGCTGCTGTTTCAGAAAGTCCCAGATATTTTCTGTGTGATTGAATTGGGGTGATTCGACTGTCCAGTGGAAGTGTCTGAATGTTCGTCGGACTCGGAATCTACAAAATGCTCATTATGAAGCTATAAGAAGAAGGTAACACTTGATTACCTCGAACGTAGAACTAAACTTAGTTTATACTGACGGTAAACTGAATGAATGAGCTCAAGTGATGGTACGAGAAACACCCCCAAAACTTTACAAAACCATCTCCGATTTGAACTACACACCCTGCGGGTTAAATGTCTCATTGGGCCGTCGATGCGCTCGTGCCTTTTATAACTTGAAGAGGCGAAAAATCGCGATCATCGGACCACACTACACACCTCCAGTCAGCTGCTGTACAGTTTGTGTTGTTTATCCCACTGAAGGCGTGTAGTTTCGTAAGCGAATGCAGGCAGTAGCCTTTTGCGGGATATCGGAAATGCCCATTGCATGCAGAGCCCTTCGCGACGTCTGTCGGAAATTTTTTTTATAATGAACATTAGTTGGGACTATATACATATGCACCCACTTTATTTACTGCTATATTGGGCGGAAATTTTACTCGGCAAACATTGGTTGCTTGAAAATGGGCATAGCCCGAAACCGGTCACCGACTAAATAAACATCCATTTTAGTTGCCACTCTGGCTGTCTCCTTTCGCATAACAGATTTTTTACAGTGCTGTATAGTAGGTACGCAGAGATGTAAAGATTATAGAACACACAGGA